>NW_026115098.1:1480057-1566171 GCF_025201925.1 Gopherus flavomarginatus
ACGACACTAAACTCCATTTTAGTAGCTGTATTTTTCCACAAACTGGACTAGGAACTGAGTTTGGAACAAAAGGTTCCCACCATATGGAAAAGCTACATAAGGTGGGGTGTGACATCATCTCTTGGCCTCATTCTCCACACAAGAGAACTTCTGGAAACACCTGAGAAACAAAAACGGATGTGGGGGAAGTGCTGCTCCCAGGATCAAGAGATTTCTAGCTTGTGTATGGAAACTTGGGGGACTGCTTGTACCATCAGTCAGGGTGAGAAATTGCTAATTCAAATTCTATCCATCTAGCATGTTAGATTTAGTCTGAGTTTTGGTTATTTGCTAAATAATCTGCTTTGATCTGTTTGTTATCACTTATAATCACTTAATCTATCTTTCTGCAGTTAATAAACTTGTTTGATGCTTTATCTTAACCAGCGTATTTTGAGTGAAGTGTCTGGGGAAAATCTCAGCTTGTTGTGCACATCTGTCCCATATCGAGGGGAAGGGGAACTACATTAATGAGCTTGTATTATAGAGATCCCTGTGCACTATAAGATGGTATCATTCTGGATTTATACTACAGCAAGTGTGCAAGGTTGGGGAGTGGGAAATTGGCTCTTGTCTTCTATCTGTCCTTGAGTGGCTTAGGTAACGCACTCAGGTAGCTTAGTTGGCTGCATGGCGCCACCTGCTGTTGTGTTGGGTGATAACAGGCCCTGGAGAGGCTGGCGAAATCTCCAGCAAAGCAGTGTGAGAAGGGCCAGCCCAGCGTGAGGGTTAGAGGACACAGCAGTTCCCAGAAGCTCCACAAACTGCCTCCTGGGGGTGACAACCCATCACGCCCTACACTACACAAGTCTCAGCAGGTTTGTCACATGCTGTCCCCTCCCTTTCTCCACCCGAGATATTTCCTGCTTCCCACCACCTCTAGCAATTCCCACCCTCTTATGCATTTACTGCTCCTCAACCTCCAAGCAAAGCCCGCCACCCTGATAATCTCTTACCTGAGCCAGCTCCATTGCAGCCATTTCCTTGCCCCTGGGAGGACGAGATGATCTGCAGCGAAACATGGATGTTATTCTCTGGCCTGCCGGGGTGAAAAGGGCAAGGTGTGAGAATTCAGACTAGGCTTTTGTCCATTCCACAAGCCGATTCCCCCCAGCTTTTCCCCTGCTAATGCACATTCTAGGATCTAGCACACTGTGAAGCACAGAGTGACCTTATTCCAGTACAGGCCTAGCCCCCTCCCACCAGGGTGTAACCCTCTGTCACATGGGGAAACCCTCCCAGTAACAGTCTCTCTCTTACACGTATCAAGTTTACGGACAACACCAAGCTGGGAGGGGTTGTAAGTGCTTTGGAGGATTGGATTAAAATTCAAAATGATCTGGACAAACGGGAGAAATGATCTGAAGTAAATAGGATCAAATTCAGTAGAGACAAGTGCAAAGTACTCCACGTTGGAAGGAACAATTGGAGGCCAGAGAAGAGCAGAAACAAAGGAGTCACTTTGGGGGATTCTCCCTGTCATCGTCCCCAAGGCAGCTGTGTCAGGTTTACAAAGGTGTTTCATGTTCCAGCCTTTGTACAGTCTCTCCTGGGAGTGCCCCTTTCATGGACTGGGCCTAGTTTTAGTTTTTGGTAGTTAACTAGCTTGGTTTATTGTTCATCTAACCAGTATGTGTGGATTGAAGTGTGTTGGAAACTCTGTTTGGGATAACAAGCTGGTGCATGTCATTTTCCGCTGATGAAATGACAGACTTCATATGAGCTTGGGTCGTTCAGTAGCGTGCTGGACAGTGCAAGATGCACATTTCTGGGGGAAAGTTGGGCACTTGAGAATTTGCTGGTTTTCTCCTGAGGTGTAATTCATGAGTGGCTGTCTAGCAGCACTCAATACTGTGTAGCTGGGAGTGAGTTACATGCTGCAGACTGTGTGTTAATTGGCCAAGAGGGGCTGTTCTCGCGGGAAAACAGTGGAAAAGGCACCCCATGCTGGAGGACTGAGGTACAGCTATTTAACAGTCCAGATTGTACTCTGGGTAACATCACAGACACTCATTATGACAGAGCCTCTTACAACACAGAGAGAGTAAATCCATGTCCCAGAAATCGAAGACTCCAGACAGAGGGCAAGTGTCCCTGGCACTGCTTCTTGCTGACAGAGAGGTTCAGAGACAGTGTGAGATCCTGGGGAACCTGGGAACAGGAAGCATGGGCTGGCGGGGTTCGGTGGAGAAAGGGAACAGGAAGGGCAGGGATATTACTGAATCCAGGATCTTAGCAGTACTAGATGACAGGATAGCACATAGTGCAGCCCATTGGAAAACACAATCCCAACTATACATACAAAATGATGGGGTCTAAATTAGTTGTTTCCACTCAAGAGAGTGATCTTGGAGTCACTGTGGATAGTTCTCTGAAAACATCCACTCAATGTGCAGCAGCAGTGAAAAAAAGTGAACAATGTAGGAAATAATTAAGAAAGTGATAGATATGACAGAATATCTCATAGATCATATTTGTAAAAACAGCAAATAAATCCATGATACACCCACATCTTGAATATTGCATGCACATGTCACCCCGTCTCAAAAATAGAAATATTGGAATTGGAAAAGGTTCAGAAAAGGGCAAGAAAAATGATTAGGGGTATGGGACAGTTATGCCAGACCTAACCCCCAGTTTCACTTGAGCAAACAGGAGATATTTGACACTGTGCAATACGGCTCCTGTGCTCTGTTCCCAAAGTGTTCTGCAGCAGAGGAGGGTCTCTGGTATTATGTGTGTCACTGGCCTATTGGGGTGATGCTGAAACAGGACAGGGTACAGATGGCATTGTGGGGGTGGCGTGAACCTTCACTCTTCATTTCCCCTTCCAAGAACAGAAGGGACAGGAACCCTTACCCAGCGAGGTCACAGTCTCATAGTTCTCCTGCATGACATCCCAGTAGAGGGCTCTCTGAGTGGGGTCCAGCAGAGCCCACTCTTCCCTGGTGAAATACATAGATATCTCCTTGAAGGTCACCAGCCCCTGAAAGAGTAAGAGTCCAACACTAAGGACTTGCTGCCCCACTATTTGTGGCAGAGAAGAGTGAATCAAATGGAAGCTCTGGGTGGATCATAGTCAGGAGAGTCCCAGCTCGACCTGGCTCAGAGTATCCAGCAATTGCCAGGGTGAGGGGATGAAGAGAGAGCCCCTTATCTCTCCCAGCATATCCATCACCCCCCTACTAGCCACTGACTGATACAGGAGATGGAGCCCCTAGCAGGGTCCAGGGAGAGCTCGCTGGTAGGATGCCCAACACCCTCCTCATTGTGAGGAGTGGGATATGAAGGGAGAGGCAGCTCCAATAAGCCTGACTCATGGGTGTCCCCTTTATATCTCACAGCAGCTGATGGTTAGTGAGGTCAGGCTCCAGCACTAGGAGTCTGGTCAGTTTGACTAGCTCCATGTAGGTGGGTTATTTTCTCTCTTCACAAATTAGGGCATTTCCACCTCCAAACCTCCTGGGTCTGTTCCTAGAATCTAGGCCACTTAGTAAATAACTCCCAGCAGGTCTGCCACACCCTGGCCTCCTCCTTTCCCCACGCTGTGAATTTCCTGCCCCGCTCCAACCTCCAAACCAGACTCTGCAAACCTTCCCACCTCTGGTGTATTTGCTCTCCCTTTCCTCCAGCAGGAACCCACCAGCAACCCCCCGATAATCTCTACCTGGACTGACTCCACTGCAGCCATTTCTCTTCCCTGTCCCACGCCAGGCTGGGATGAGCTGGAGCAAAACATTCTGCAGCCTGTCTGGGGGAGAAGGGCAGTTGTGGGCGTTTCAGAACCGGTTTTAGTTAATTTCACATCACAATTCCCCCAGGCCCTTTCCCTGCAGACAGACACCCTAGATTCTCTCATGCTGGGAAATGCTCAATCTGTTTATTACAATTTAGACCTGGCCCCTCCTGCCAGGCTAAGTCCACAGACACATTTTTAACCTCCCTTCTCTCTCCCCTCACCCCTTCTCTGAACACAAGGCTAGATAAGAGCAGAACCAAAGGAGTCACTGTGGGGGATTCCCTCAGACACTGACCCCACGGCAGCCACACCCCAGCAGGGGGAATATGGAGTCAGGAACTGGCTTTTGCTCTGTCTGATCCTTGTTTTGTTCACTGGAAAGAGGTTCTGCCCCAGGATGCAGCAATACATGTGTCTGGGTGGACTAGAGAGCTGGAAATCTCTCCCCCACATTCATTTCTCCCACTGCCCCTTTCAGTCTCTCCTTCCCCTGTCCTCTCTCCCTGCCCCTCTGGCTGGGACAGTCCTATTCCTGGGGGCTTTGCTCTCCCATGGCTGGATTTCCTCCTGGCCACCGCTAATGGGAGGAGAAATGAGGTGGTGGTGTTTGTGCAGAGTCACTTTCTTGCCAGACCCTAGGACATTCCCTGAGGTCTTTCAGTTACCTGGAGACTCTGGCTCAGAATTTAGTAGTAACAGGGCCCAGGACTGCCCTAGGGGGCTAGGACCAGCTGCAGAAAGTCATCCCCTGGGCCGGGCAGAGAAGAAGCTTTAATTAAGGTCACTTCCCAGCACAGAGCCCCACTGGGGGAGCAGCAGCTGCCAAGCCTGGTCTCCCAGATCACAATGGAGGCTGCAGCATCTGACCCAGGAAGCTGAACCCCAATATCCTGAGCAGAGAGGGACGGAGTGTATGAGCAGCTTCCCTCCTTTAGCTCTCTGGGGAGAGCAGCTAATGGGAGCCCCTCCTCACAGGGCGAATGGCTGATCTCATTTGACCCACTGTCCATCTGGAATCACTCCTTGTCTTTCCATACAGTGACTCTGGATTAACAACGGTCTCAATGACACCGGATTTCAGAAAGAATGAGTTCAGAACGCTGTGGAAAAGACCATCGTGTGGCAGTGCTGACTCCCTTCCCACCTCCCTCACCCCCGCAGATCTAGGACAAGGACTGGGGGCAAAAATTTTCCAAACAGAACCGAAAGTTCCTGCAGTTTTCAAAAGAGGAGAAAAGTAAATTCTGTGAATTCACACTAACAGTGTTTGCTAAGTGGACAGAAAGTTATCACAGTGACAGGGCACGTGACTGGGGAATGGACTTGGTGACCTGGTGACTAGGAGCCAGGACTCTGGTACAAGTTGACCAGAGAGAAGGATCATGGTTAGCAGCAGCCCCCAGACACCCCCTAGTACCCAGAGCCCAGACCCCCAGCCAGGGGCCCCAGACACCCCCCAGCCAGGATCCCATCAGATATTCCCTGGGACACAGCCCCCAGAGTCCCTGGCCAGGGACCCCAGATACCCCTCAAAGCCCCACCGGCCAGAGAACCCCCACCACACCATGATTGCCAGGTTGGGAATCCCAAAGGGTTCCCCCCACCAAGAGCCCCCAGCAGCCAGGGACCCCCTCAAGGGACCCACCCCCACACTGGGAACTCAGTCCCTCACTGCCTGCCTAGGAACTTCCCCACCCTCCAGAACGATCTACCCTGACATTTGCCTGGGACCCCCTCCTCTGCCCAGTGTGACCCCCTGATGCTTTACAGTGCGACCCATCACTCTGCTTCCCTGGCATGCCCTCACCTAGTGCCAGGGATACCCTCCCCCAGCTCTGTGCACTGGGCATGGCAACAAAACCAGGAACCAGCGGGGGAAGCACAGACAGAGCCCCTGGCACAGAACCAGGCTCCCTCTAACCCTCTGTCCCGCCTCCCCAAGAGACACCCACCCCCACTGTTCTGCAGCCACCAGGCCCCCAGCGATACCCACCTCCAGGACCCATAGCCTCAGGGATGGGCACATCAGAACCACCACCCCCGAAAACCCCAAACCTTCACAACCCACCAACCTGACTAGGGTACCCCCTGCCCAGCCACCCAGAGGCCTCCCCCTACCACAATGCCCCTTCAGCTGCAATCTCCCCACACAGACACCTTCCCTGCCTCTGCAAGTGTTACCTCACAGAGTGTGAGAAGTGGCTAGAAAGTTAACACCACCTCCTGCTGGCCAGTCACACAGGCAGAGGGAGCCTGGGGAGTGCTTCTTTAACAGGAGAATGGAAGGCCTGGAGGGCAAGAAAGATCCACGGGCTGTCACTAGCAGATAATGGCCACCATGGATCCACCCCAGAGGCGGCTGCATCTTAGCACATTGGGAAACAACCCATCATATTCAATTAGAAATAAAACAACTATAGAGAAGTGGGGCAAATGTTTGGGGTATTTTATATCAATCTTTGAGACACGCAGAGAGAACCCTGTCACAAACGACATTTGATAACATGAGAGAAAACCACCAAGATCGGAGGGGATTTCATGTTGCTATTAAATAACTAGTGGAAAAGGGGGACTGTTGGACTGGATTTTATATGACTGTCCAATACATAAACAGAATGTGATGGTCCCCCCCGGCCACGGGGCAACCATTCACGTGAGCAGCTCAGAGCCCTTTGAGGAGCTGATTTAAGGGCGGGGGGGGGGGAGCTGGAAGGCTCCCTGGACAATGGAAGGGGGCCGCAGGGGAATTGGGAAATGGGGTATGGGCAGTCTCCATGGGGGATGTGCTCCTCCCTTCCCTTCCCTGGTAGAGAACGGGAACCTCATCCCATCCCACTCCAGTGGGAGCCATGTTCTGGGGAATGACCCAGGGCAACAATTTCCCACCCAAACAAGGACAAATCGCTGCAGATGAAATGGGTGGGAAAATCCACCCCCCATCGGAGAGATTTTAAATTGACATTTGAGAAGTATGGAGAGAAAAGGGAAAATCAGAGGCAATTAGAGAGCTGATCATTGGCGGGGGGGAGAGGAGAATCTCCCTGGATTTTATAGCCACGTGTGATAATGAGAGAGAAAAGGGGAAATCTTGAGAGAATGTGTGTGTGGGAGGAAGTGGCAAAAACAGGGACAGGATCCAGTTAACTCACCTCCCTCCCACCCCGGGAATGTCCTGGCTGCACAGAGACAGATCTACACCCCCACCCCAGTGACCTCCCCCACCTGCAACTCCGGCTTCTCCTCCCCCCTCGACACCTCCGCCCTCACACCAAAGGGGGGGGCTCTGCCAGCGCCTCCCCCTGAGCTCAACTCCTGCTCCGCCCCCCAGCCCAGATTGTGCCCTTTAGCCCCCCACGAACCCTGCCTCCAGCTGCCTGACCCCCCGCCCATCAATTTCCTGCTCTGCGCCCGCCCCTCCCACGCTCCCTGTTACTCGCCCGCCCCGCTCCAGCCCCGCCCCCAGCGCCCGGCGGAACGTTACGGCTGGTCCGGGCAGAGGGAAGGGCAGCGGCTTCAGCGGCTGTTACTGGGCATGCGCAGTGCCCGGGAGAAGCACATTGCTATGGGGAGGGATTTAATACACCGCCCCCCCCCAGCCTGGCCCGGGGTCCGCCCCTCCCCCCCACACAACGGCCGGGCCCCGGCCCCCCCATCCCAGCGGGGCGGGCGGACGGATCCTCCTGCAGGTCCACTGGGGCCAAGGCGCCTTCAAGGCTTCTCCCAGGCTCCCTGGGGCACAGTCACTTTCCTGCCCCCCAGCGCCTCTCATTCCCCGGGGGCTCCGGGTCACAATGTCCCACCGCCCTTCCCCCGCCTGCAGCTCCGGCTTCTCGCCTCCCGCCTCCGCCAGCCATACCAAGGGGAACCCCCGGGTCCCAGTCTCTGTCCCCACCTGGATCCCAGCGGGGCCGGGGGCAGATCCTGGCTGCAGCTGAGAACAGCGGCTCCGCTGCGGCTCGGGCAGCTCCAGCGCTGCTGGCAACACGTGGAGAACCAGGAAGCAGCTGTTCAGCCCGGGCTCCGGGTCACAATGTGCCAGAGCCCCGCCCCCAGGAGCTGTCCGCACCTGGGATGTGTCAGAGCCCCGCCCCCTGGAATTTCCCCATGTTGGGTCTCTGAGCTTTGTTCTCCTGCCGCCTTCTTCCCAGCACCCCCTGCTCCCTTCCTGTGTCTGCAAACACCCCCCCTCCCCCGGGGCCGGCTGCAGTGCTCGCTGAGGCTGACTCCAGTGGCTGAAGTTGCCTCCATCTCTGCTTCACCTGGAGGGGGAGAGACAAAGAGAGGAGATGGTCCCAGGGTGTGAAACGAGAATCAGGGGGCAAGGAAAGAAGGACTGTTTGGAAAGGTGGGTTTTTTTTGTGGGGGGGGGGTGAGCCAGAGGGATTCAGAAGAAGTTGGGCAGCAGAGGCTCAGGGAAATTGAGGGGAACCTCCTGGGTGTCTCAGCGTTGCCCAGGGTTTGTACAGCACCTTGCATAATATGGGGTCTGATCTCAGTCATGGTCTGTGCAGCACCTGGGAGCCCTGATGTCTGTTTCCTGATCACAGGCTCTGGGAATGGAGAGAGGGAAACCTCAGCACCTGAAGGTTAATGCAGCCCTGTGTGCAACCCCTGCTAGGGTGATCCGACAGCAAATGTGAAAAATTGGGATGGGGGTGGGGTTAATAGGCACCTATATAAGAAAAAGACCCAAAAATCGGGACATCTAGTCATGCTAGTCCCTGCTGTTCTCATAAGGGGTAGGCTTAGAGAGGGTTTGGCTACACTTGCAGCTGTCCAGCGCTGGGAGTTAAAGCTGTCTTCCTACAGTTGTTTAGGGAAAGCGCTGCAGTGTGGACACACTGACAGCTACCAGCACTCTGTCATGGCCACATTTGCAGCGCTGTTGGGAGTGGTGCATTATGGGCAGCTATCCCAGCATTCAAGTGGCTGCAATGTGCTTTTCAAAAGAGGAGGGTGGGGTGGAGTGTGACACGGAGCGTGGGGGAGACAGAGCGAGTGGATTTTTGGAGCTGACACTATGTCAGCTCCCTGCCTGGCAAGTTCAAGCCTCCTCCCCCACCCCTCTCTCATTCACTAAATGCAAATAGCCGCCTTTGTTCTTTTCCTCACAGACCAGATAAGCCGCTGATCCAAAACAGACCCCCCCTCCACCGTGCCCACCCGGCTGCTTCTCTCCTCAAGCAAACACCAGCTGTGGGTGTTCCAAAGGGATCCCCCTGCCTCTGCTCATTCACTGCAAACAGTAACTGTGTTTGGTTTTTAGATAAGCAGCTCCGGGAGCCTTGAGCTCACAGCAAAGCAAACAGAGGCATCACACCAAAACAAAGAGCGTTATCTCTACTTAAAAGCATTATGGGAAGGTTCCGGAGGTCAGTGACAGCGTAGTAAGATTAATCACTGTTTACACTGGCACCCCAGCGCTGCATCACCAGCTCTGTTCTCTTTATTCCTCTCGTCGAGGTGGAGCACATGCAGCACTGTAGCCAGGGAGATACAGCGCTGTATGTGGCTTGCCAGTGTGGACGGGGAGTAAGTTACAGCGCTGTAAAGCCACCACCTGCACTGTAACTCTCAAGTGTAGCCAAGGCCTGAGTTGTAGTAATAATAGCAGCCAAGAATCCGGTGGCACCTTATAGACTAACAGACGTATTGGAGCATGAGCTGTCGTGGGTGAATACCCACTTCGTCAGACGCAACAATAGTCCCATATGGGCTAGTGGTCAGGATTCCTGGTTTTCACCCAGGTGGCCTGGGTTCAGCTTCTGGTGTGGGAAGAGTGCAGAGCTTTTGCCCAGAGTGGAGGCAGGAAATGAAAGGAACAGGAAGGGATCCTGCCAGCAGTGGAGTTAGACAGTGTAGGGAGGGGACCCCAGAAGTGGGGGTGGGGCAGTGGTTTGGGGGGAGATGAGGGAAGGATCCCAGCAGTGCGGGAAGTTGACAACCTGGAGAGCACAGGCCTGGAATGGGGACCTGGAAGAGTGAATGTGTCCCTCTAAACCCATCAACTGCAGACTAGGCAGGCTTGGAAGAATTGTGTATTTGTTGGTAAATGTCAATTTCTGTGTAAACACACAACCCAATGGCAAAATATTTCCATCAATAATCATCAAAATTGACAGATGGGCAAAGTAAGAAACATGGTGCTTGAGAACTTATCACGTTGTAGGAGCAGCAGTGATCTGTATGCTCTGTATAACCTGTATGCTCAAAAGGTCTGTTAAACTCCCCCAGCTTGTGTCCTTTCCCGCTTTGAATGCCTGTGAAGTGGCTTTCCCACTCTCCTTTGTACCTCCAGTGAATGCCCTTCACCCGGCCCATCTGGCCAGTGGTTCGCTGTGTTACATTCTATTGCACCTCAGGGAGACTGATCTTCATCGCACCGTCCATCGCTGCGCTGTGGGACACTTACCTTAAAGGATCCTGACATCTCCACTGCCAGACCTGTCCTGGGAGCGTGAGTATGAGTGTGACACCCTCCCCCATCCCTTCTTTTGAGCTTAGCTATCAAGCTAATAAATGTGCTGCTTTCTGCCAAACTCTGGGGGGGAGGGGCATTATTAGTCCTCTCTAAGCTTACTAACTGACCCAATTTTGGGTAACACAAGCAACATTGTTTGATCTGTTATTGTACCAAAGGGGGAGATGGTTGTCTATAAAGGAGGGTGAAGACTAAATGCCTCTGATGAGAATGGGATTTGAACCCATGCAGGCAGAGCATAATGGGGTAGCAGTCCATCACCTTAACCACTCGGTCACCTCATCTGAGCTGTCAAAAAACAGACAGGAGGAGAAATCTAAGGCCGGCAGAGATAGGGACACTAAGGAGTTTTTAAATACTAAGCGAAAGCAGGGTCTGAATGAGCTCCCCTCTCTCACCTAGTGAGGAGCTGGGGAAAGACTTCCGGAACAGACCGTGTTTGCATAGACACACCTACTCTGCCTAGCTATGCAGCATGATGGGGCCGCTTCCCCAAAATGACCAGTTTGGGATGGTCTTGGGTTACAAATGACTTTAGGATTGAGTGGAATGAAATGTTATTCTCCTTCCTGTATGAGTGAAGGGCAGCAGAACATACCTAGTCCGTCCTGATGGAGGGGTAGGTGAGTGAGGAATAGCTTTTATTGGACTGCAGAGAAGTGATTGAGGACGTCACCCTAAACCAGTGGTCCCCAAACATTTCACATTGTGCCCTCTTAGCCATGGCTGTGGCCCCTCGGAAGCCACGGTCAAGAACCGGGCTGGGAGGAGTGGGGCTGTTGCTTGCTGGGGTGAGGGGTGCGGACAGGGGTAAAGGGGTCGACGCCGGGCTGGGAGCCAGAGTCTCAGGCTGAGGGTGGGGTTGGGGAAGAGCTGTGGCAGAGTGGTGCTCCCTCCCTGCCCTCTATGTGGGCTGGCTCAGGTCCTGAGGTGCCCCCATGAATGTTCCTCTCTGTCCCCCTAGGAGTCGCACCCCACATTATGGGGACCACTGAACCCTACTCGCTAAGCCGGGGCTAGTGATGCCAAACCCCCGGGAAAGGGAGAACAAGTGTGGGGGCCCCAGCACCAGAACCATGCCCCTACCTTCTGTCTGTGGCTCTACCCCCTTCCACCCATGGCCCTATCCACTGTCACTTCTGTTCCACCCCTTCCCCCACCAGCCCCACCCTATCACTCCTTTACCCCTGCCCCGCTGTGGCCCTGAGACCAGAGAAGCTCTGTGCCCCTGCTGCAGCCCCCGGGCTGTAGCAGGGAGTGGGAGCTCCTCCAGCCCTGGGGCTGACATAGGGGACACTTTTCCAGGGGGACCTAACTTGGCCGGGGCCCCTGATCATGGGCCCCACTGTCCCCTTGGCAGTGCAAGGTTTGGGGAGGCTGAGCCCCCTTGTCATAAACAGATAGCTAAGGGTTAATGTTCTTTTACCTATAAAGGGGTAACACCAGTAACCTAAAACACCTGACCAGAGGACCAATCAGGAAACAAGACTTTTTCAAATCTGGGTGGAGGGAAGTTTGTGTGTGAGTTCTTTGTTTTTTGTCTTGTGTCTGTGGCGTCTCGGCTATGAGAGTGATTTTTCTATCTCCTGCCTTTCTAATCTTCTGTTTCCAAGTTGTAAGTACAAAGATAATAAGACAATAAGTTTATATTGGTTTTTTTTTGTATTTACATGTGTGTAGTTGCTGGAATGTTTAAACTGTATTCTTTTTGGATAAGGTTGTTTATTCATTTTTTTCTTTTAAGCAAATAACCCTGTATTTGTCACCTTAATACAGAGAGACCATTTTTATGTCCTTTTCTTTCTTTTTATATAAAGCTTTCTTTTTAAGACCTGTTGGATTTTTTCTTTAGTGGGGACTCCAGGGAATTGAGTCTGCAGCTCACCAGGGAATTGGTGGGAGGAAGAAGTCAGGGGGAAAATCTCGTTGTGTTAGATTTACTAGCCTGACTTTGCATACCCTCTGGGTAAGGGGGAAGAGAGATTAGCTATTTTGGTACTTCTATTTCCAGGACTGGAAACAGGGAGGCGGGAGTCCCTCTGTTTAGATTCACGGAGCTTGCTTCTGTATATCTCTCCAGGAACCCAGGGAGGGAACACCTGGAGGGGAGGAGGGGGAAGGGAAATGGTTTATTCCCCTTTGTTGTGAGACTCAAGGCATCTGAGTCTGGGGGTCCCCCGGGGAAGGTTTTGGGGAGACCACAGCGAGCCAGGCACTGTATAAATCCCTGGCTGGTGGCAGCTTTACCAGGTCCAAGCTGGTAACTAAGCTTGGAGGTTTTCATGCTAACACCCATATTTTGGACGCTAAGGTCCAAATCTGGGAAAAAATGTTATGACGCCCCTCCCCCCTGAGCCTCCATTACGAGCCGCCCAGGCTACCACTGCTCAGTGTGTGGCCAGTCTCTGTGTTTTCTGCTGCTCGTTCTGGGGAGCCTGGCCGGCCTTAGGGGTGGTGCCCCCCGATAGCCGCCCAGGGCTCCAGGGGTCAAATGGCACCGTGTGGCAGTGCAAAGGTGCTCACTGCTCTCCCCTGCCCCAATACTCCTCCATGGGTCCATAGAGGTTTGAGGGGAGTAAGGAGCAACCCTATGTGCTCCATGCGTCCTGGTCACTTTTCCCACTTGGGCTGTGCTGTGAGGGGAGCATCAGAAGCTGCTGCTCTCTGCCCTCCCGCAATGCAGCCCGGCTGAGGAAAGTGACCTGGATGCAGGGAGCTCGGATGATCTCACTTCTTGCCCCCACATCCCACAGCCCCTAGGGGTGCTCAGATGAGCAGTGTTCCAGGGAGGAGTGGGGGGCAGCAATGCCAGCTGCTCCATGCACACAGGTCAGTCTCCCCATGTGGGTGCAGGAGGGGGTGCAAGGGTTTCTGTGATCCCTATTCTATCAATATCGTCACTCAATACCAGGCACTCAAATTCACCAGTCTTAGTACTTAGACATTTAGCGTTTGTATTTAAGCACTTCTAAAATGTGTCCCATTTTAGCTGTCTGCTATTACATGATGTAATTGAGGGAGACTCTTTCATTTCACTGTTTCTCATCAGAACCTACCTGTACATTATCATCTTCCATCCTCTCCACCTTACTAGGCTATAGAGAATCCCTGTGAATAGTTCCTCTCCTAACGGATGTCTCTGTCTGAACCCTGTGTTCCTCAGCGCCTGTCGGCTTTCCCCAGCTCTGAGGCTGTGTCTACACCGCGCACCTTACCACGGTGCAGCTGTGCCACTCTAACCATGCCATTGTAAGGTGCGCTGTGTGGCCGTCCTTATCGCTGAGAGAGAGCTTCCCCTGCAACAAAGCCAAACTACCTCCAATGAGGGGCAGGAGCTTTGTCACCGGGAGCACAGCTCCACCTATGATGCGCTGTTCACACTGCCGCTTTTCATGGCTCAAATTTTGGCATTCGGGGAGTGTTTTTTCTCACCGCAGAGAGACAAAGTTTTTAGCAACAAAAGCCGAAATTAAAAAAAACTCCTCTGCAACCTATTTAATTTTACCTTTATACAACCTTTATACTGCCTCCAGTTCTGGTATCCTCATTTGAAAAAGATGTTGTGAAATTGGAGCTAGGGCAGCAAAGAGCCACCAAATGTTCTGAGGGCTGGAGAAAAATGCCTTCCAGTGAGCTATTGAAAGAGCTCAACCTGTTTAGCTTATCAAAAGAAGATTGAACGGTGATTTCATTGAAATGTTGAAGGGCCTTAATGGAGAGAAAAGATTGGGTATTTACGGGCTCTTGAATGGAGCAGAGAAAGGCATAACAAGACCCAATGGCTGGAAAGTGAAAAGAGACAAATTCATATTACAACTGAGGCACAATAGTCAACAGCGAGGATGATTCACCACAGGAGCAAGCTACCAAGGAAAGTGGTGGATTCACCATCTCCTGATGTCATTTAATGAAGACTAGATGCCTTTCTGGAATGTGTTTGCCCCCAAAGTAGCTGTCATGTCATACAGGAGGCCTGTGATATGCAGGTTAGATGCTCTAATGGTGTCTTCTGACCATGAAGTCGACTAATTTCTGAAAAACTGAGTGTAGCATTGGGAGCAGCGTCTGATGTTTTCCTGTCTAGCCGGCTTGCTGCCTAGAACGAACGCTCCTTGAGTGGGGTGATCCACAGGGAGTAGCTCAAACCTCCAAAGTGCCTGGCCAGGGGCAGGACATTAGCCCAGCAAGGGAGGGGTGTGGCAGTGACATCACAAAGGCCGTTTGCAGGACCTCAGACTATTGGTCAAAGGTGGTGGGGAGGTGGTGACCTCACAGAGAGATGCTGACATCAGCCAGGCAGGACAGGGGCGAGGGGCCAGGGAAACCTCAGAGACTTCTGTGGCTTTGCTTCAGCACGTTTCCTTCTCCAGGTCTCTCTTTGAGGACTGAGAGATTATTTGGGGTCATGGACGTGAGCGCCAGGAGGAACCTCTTCCGAGTTTCCTCCTTCCCTTGTAGTGATTTTACTAGAAAACAGCCGTCCCTGTTTAGAAGGTAAGAGCCTCCTGGAGGTTTGAAACCTGTTCAGTCTGATCTATCTGGTGACAAGTGAATTCTAGGCATGGAAAACACGAGCTTAAGGAGGCAGAATTTTATTGCGCACCTGGGATTTTGTCCCTTAGAATCGCTGGGGACATTAGGGTTTGTCCTTTTTGTTTCACCTCTTCCTCCATCCCTCCCTCCTCTTCTTCTCTTGCTTCTTTTGTCCTTTCTCCTGTTCCCTTCCCAACAACAGGACGGAGGTGTGTGTGTGTGTGTTGCAGGGAAGTCCTCTGCAGCTCCCACTATGGAAGGTCCACCCAAAAATGTGGGACTGAAATAGTGCTCGGGCAGTGATCCCCACCGGTGACCTGGGCCATCCTTTGGGCTCTCTGGTGAGAACCCTCAGCCTCCCGTCCTCCGTCTCTACCCTGATTGGTTGAGCAGGGGGATGTTGACAGGGAGGAGACTCAGGTCCTTGTTGTTCTCTTTTAAGATCAAGTAAATAAGTCAGAACCAGTTCTATCTTTGATTAATTTTGCTGCTTCTCTGCATTAATTGTCTCTGAGCAGTTGATGATTCCCTCTAACATTGCAGTTCTCCTCAAATACTTGCTGAATAATTACTGTCACTGTTGTTGGTCTGGAGCTCATCTGAGAGCACAGTATTCAGGTCATTCAATGTCTGAAATTCAAGATCCGATGGTTTGTTTGAAAATCAGGGCTCTTCGGTCCTATTCCCAACACTGCCTCTGACGGGCTGTGTGACCTAAGACAAGTCAATTCTCCTTTCTCAGCCTGAGCTTCTCCCTCTTTCAAGTAGGGATAATAATGATCCGCTCTTACCTACCTCATGGTGGGTGAAGGATGCGGATCCATTTGGGAGTGTCACTAGAAGTAGTGCATAATATGAAGTTTCCCAGATTATGACATAATAGATTAGCTGAAATCATCTATTTTATTTGTATTTTTTTATTTTGAAATTGTTAATAGTAGCAACGACTTAGCTCAGATTGAAGCATCTTATCTAATGGTTGAGATGTAAGTGTCTCCTCTTTGTGTGCGAGGAGACAATTTAACACACTCTGACAAAGAGGAGATGCTTTTGTTTTGCAACAAAATATTTTTGCAAAGATCTTTCATCCCACTTGTTATGATTTTGAGAAACAAACTGGTTTAGTCTAAATGGGATTTTCGGACAGAAACGGTTTGAATGAAATTTTCCCACCATCTCGATTCCTGGGCTCTGGGGTGTTTTCATCTGTTAGAACAGGAGTCAGAACTGGTTGCTTCTCTTTCTGGCTCTGCCATCGCCTTGTTGTGTAGGCCTTGGGTAGGTCACTTCCCTTCTCCCATCTGTCCAATCGGAACAGGAACAGTTCTCGAACTATGGGCAGTTTAGAGCCCAAGTGAGATAAGGGGTATTAAAGCCCTCTGTGAAGGAGAAAGGGGAGTTTCACAGTGTTTAGCACCAAGGAATTCTAAAGTTTGCTAAAATGTCTAGTCTGTGGAAACAAGAAATGATCGGGGCCAAACTTATTAACCACTGCCTTTTTAAAGCCCATTCAAAGATGTGAGTCCCTATCTTTTAGGTACCTGTGGTTCTTTGCCAGCAGCAGAGAAGAGGTTCCTGCCTCCGTTTTTGTGGCCTTAACAAACCAGGTGTTGTGCCCCAGTTCTCGTCTGAGACCCCTGAAAAAGAACATCTTCCCATCCATGAACAAGACAGGACCTATCTTTCAAAGGGGAACAAAAAGACCTCTGGGACTTACAGACTAGCTAGCCTGACTGCCATAGCTGGAGAGATCCTGCAATACATTCTTAAACACTCAGTTTGTCAGCAGCACCTACAGGATGATTTGGTTCTTCTGACTAGTGAGCGTGGAATTGTCAAGAACAAATCATTCCAAACCAATCCTCTTTCCTTCTTTGGCAGGGTTCTGGGCCTGGTAGAGGTGAGTAAACAATAGATGGGATCTAGCTTGGTGTTACTAAGGCTTTCGACACAGTCCCATAGGACATTCTCAGAAGCAAACGAGGGAAATGTAGTCCAGCTGCAATCAGTGTAATGTGGGTGCAGAGCTGGTTGAAAGCCAAGACTCCAGGAGCCCTTCTCCATGTTTAGCTGCCCAACGGGGAGGGTGAACCTAGTGGGTCTGGCAGGGATCAGTCCGGTGTCAGGTACTATTCTATATTTTCATGAATGATTTGGAAAATGGAGTGGAGAGCATGCTCCTAAGGTTTACAACTGACACCAAGCACTTTGGAGCACAGGATTGAAATTCAAAACACCCTTAACAAATTGGAGACTTGGTCTTCTTGAGCCAAACTCCATGGTTAGGGCTCTCTCTCTACACTGGGCTGAAGTGAAACCCCAGAGCCAAGCACTCCTCCTGGGCAGTGAGCTCCGACCTTGAATGGTCAGATGCTGCTTAGCACTGTCAAAGCAGCTTTTGCTGGGGGATTCTCCCAGCACTTTCCAATAGCGGGAAGGTATGAAATCCCCATTTGACTGCTGGGGACAGAGCCCGAGAGTGGGGAGCAACTTGCCCAAAGTCCCCAGGAAAAGGAAAACAACCAGCAGAGGAACCAATAGGAAACCCAGCAATGGAACTCAGGAGTCCTGGGGGTGTGCTGTGGTGACCAGATGTCCCAATTTTATAGGGACAGTCCGAATTTTGGGGTCTTATCTAGGATCCTATTACCCCCCACGCCGTCCCCATTTTTCACACTTGCTGTCTGGTCACCCTAGGGTGTGCACATGTGTGGGTCCCAGCTGCTCCCTGCCCCTCTCATTGAAGCAGATGTGCAGGGTTACTGCCCTGGGAAGTGCAGGGCACCAGTGGATGTGGGGTTGGCTGGAGGTAGGGTCTGGCTTCAGGCAGGGCAAGGGCTGCGTGGCTGGCTGGCTTCAGGCAGGGGGGTGCATCAGGGGTTGGCTGGAGACAGGGCAGGGAGGATGCGGCTGGTGCAGGCAAAGCAGAAGGTGCAGGGCTGGCTGGAGACAAAGGCTGACTGCCGGCAGGGCAGGGCAGGGGGTGCAGGGCTGGCTGCAGGCAGGGCGTGGGGCAGGGCCGTTGCAAGGAAGTTTCATGCCCTAGGCGAAACTTCCACCTTGCACCCTCCCCCCCCCCCGCACCCCTGCCCTGAGGCGCCCCACCTGTGGCAGCTCCCCCCTCCACCCTGAGGCTCCCCTCTTGTGGCAACTCTCCTGCTCTGCCCTGCGGCACCCCCGTCGCCCGAGCTCACCCCTGCTCCGAGCACGAGCACCCCGAGCACGCCGTGGCCGCTTCACTTCTCCCACCTCTAAGGCTTGCGGCGCCTAAGCCTGCCAGGCAGTCAGGCACCCTCCTCTGAGCCACAGCAGCCCTGACAGTTGACAATAGAGGCACCTTAACCCCTGAGTTCCTTCAATGTGTCCCCCTCGGGGGTCCAGCTCCGATCACCAGATACTCGGGGTATGTCTATACCACCTGCCGAAACGGTGGGCAGCGATCGATCCAGCGGCGGTTGATATGTCGCGTCTAGTGTAGATGCAATACATTGAGTGCTCTCCCCTCGCCTGCTGTACTCCAGCTCGGTGAGAGGCGCAGGCAGAGTCTACGGGGAGCTGCAGCAGTCAACTCCCCGAGACTGTGACATTATAATTATTAGGCCAGAATAAAGATATAGCAGACAAAACCAGGTATGCCAACCTGACCAAAGTCAGGCTAACAGAGGTTTGTGGGTAATCCCTGTGTGGAAAACACTGAGAAGCGGCAGCATGTCTCACAAGCGCTGGGAAAAAGTGAGATAAGAGAGAAGCTGCATTCCTGGCATAGTACCAGATGTGCTGTGTTCGGGCAGCTCCTTCGAAGAACTGATAAGAGTCCTAGTTTCCCAGCCTCCTTGTTTTCGCTCCCTGGTTTTGTTCTTTGTTTGTTTTTAACTCCCCTACATTTCTAACTTTAGGCATGCATGTATACTAAAGGTGTCTAGTTTCTAGTAGTTAGAAGAAGGGGGTGGGTTGCTCCAGTGAATAATTTATGACGCGACGGAACTGTCTATATAGGCTTATACTAAGATGTAAAGAGCAGGCTGGTTCTCTCTGGAGACGAGCTGCTCTCTATTGATGCGTGCACTTGTCAATAAAGAGCTTTTGATCGGACCTTGCTGGTGTTGCCTGTCTCTCTCGCGGTCAGACAACGAACTTTGCCGTCTGGGTTTAGAGTCCCTGACATCTTTGGCGACTCCGCCGGGACCCGTCTGACTCTCCGGCGGGGGATCGGACCCTGAGGCAACGCAGCGCGCATCCTCCAGTTTAGAGGAGCCTTGCCTGGTGATCTGATCTCTGCGTTGGCGATAAGGTGTGTTCTGTGAACCAGCTGAAACTCTTGGAAATCCAGCAACGTCCACCTACCCATTGAGTAGGGTCCAGGTTGTCGGGGTTAGAGTCCCTGACTACTTAGGTCTGGGTTAGAGTCCCAGTCCAGGTCTGGGTTAGAGTCCCAGTCCAGGTTTGCACAGGATCCAAGTTGCCTGGGTTAAAGTCCCAGCCTGGGTTTGAGTCTCAGTCCAGGTGTTCAAGTCCCTGGAGAGGTAAGCGAGCGCTCGACGCGGGGAGGTGGGGGTTAGAGTCCCTTTACCTCGACCCGGGGAGGAGGGGTTAGAGTCCCTTCATTAAAATGAGACAAGTTGGCAGTAAGTGCCCGGGGGATGCCCCGTTGTCTCTGATACTTAGAGATTGGAAAGAGATTTCTGAGACAGCTGATCTAGTTAAATTTAAGATGAGAAATCTGTGTTGGATCCAATGGCCATCATTTACCTTTCATTTGTCCCCAACTAGAGACTGGCCGGTGGGTGAAACCTTTTCCACAGATAGGAGGAACTCCTTAAGGGATATTTTGGTTGATCTTAGGCCGAGACAAATGGATTACTTGTTTGTATGGTATAATTATAAACCCATGGAGGGATGGGTAGCTTTTGAAGCTGTTTGTATGGAGAGCTCTTGTAAAAAAATCACCCACCATATGCACCAGAGCCGCACCGGGAGGAGGACAATTTTGTTCCTGTTCTTCCCCGTCTGATGGAGTGCAAGGATTCAAAAGCAGGTTAGGGACAGTTCAGGGACAGAGGAGAATCAAGGGGGAGCTCAGAGTGATGTTCCCTCATCTTCAGAGGAATCAGGCAGCCTCACCCCCTCTGTGCAGCCTCCAGCCAGCCTTTTGCAAACTTGGTCAGGGACTGCTTTTCAAACACCCCCAATATTACAGCAGCCCTTGTCCTTGCCCTTGTGGACCCCCACTAGGTTACTTAACTCCATGAGAGAGAATGTTTCGGAGACACCTCTGATATTACAAGCCTCATTGAGAACTTATCTGGTTCTACTGGTTGCTGGGGAACATGAGATGGTTTTACCCATACCCTGTTTGCAACTTCAAATTTGTTTAACTGGCAGTGCACTATGCCTCGCTTATGAGACAATCCTGAGGCAGTGGAAAGAATGTTCTGCACAATCTTTTTCACTCATGTGCCCACTTGGGCAAATGTAAATCAGTTATTAGATACTCTCATGACAGAAGATGAAAGACAAAAAGTAAAAGAAAAATCTGCAGCTCATTTGAATGCACCTTGGCTAATTACTGACCCTAACTGGAATCCCAATAATCCAGCTCAAAAGACAAAGTTGGATGGATTTTTAAAAGCTGTTTTGAATGGTATTAGAGATGCAGGGGAGGCTACTCCAAATTGGAGCAAGGTGACTGCTTGTGTTCAGCATTCAGATAAGCACCTCTCTGACTTTTGTGCTCGACTGATTTGTGAAGTTAAAAAGCATGGGAATTTAAATCCTGAAACTGATCATGGAAAGGAGATGGTTAAAATGGTTTTCATGTCACAATGTGCAAAGGATATTGCAAAAAGATTTAGAAAGCATCCAGATGGTACGCAAGGGAAAAGTTTGTCTGAAGTAGTTAGCATTGCTACTAGAATGTTTAATGGGAAAGAGAAAAAGAAAGAAAAAGACATAAGGAACGGGTTAATTTAAAAATCATCTTGGCCCCGGGATGGAAGGAGGGGGGTGCTCTGCGTTCAGGGTCAGGAATCGGCGCGGACTGTGCTTGGTGCAGGGAGGGGCTGCTTTCGGCCCCAGCTGGCTGTGAAGGAAAAAATATAGACAGAGGCGAAGCAAAGGAAATACAAGTTACAGAACTGAAATTACATTTGCAAAGCTTAACTGTCCAGTAAGATCCAACAGTGTGCCTTTGTGACCCTGGAGTCGGTGTGGCTTGGTGACACCAAAGAAGCCACGGGCAGCCGACCTGGACTGGAATCTCTGAAAGAGACGCCGCAGGAGATTCCAGGGTGTAAAAGAACAGCCCTCCCAAGAGCAGAAGCATGTTGGAAATTCTGGACAAGCTGTATACAGGATAATCTCCCTTCCACCTCTCCTCCTCCTCTGAACATTATACACAGAAGTGGCCAGTCTGGACGTACGTGTGTAAGTATGAAAGGAGCTTCGGGCTTGGGGCATTAATATTTTCCTGAGTGATGTGGGAGCGTTCCCAACACTCTCCGTTGTTGTTTTATTATTTTATTAATGAAGCTTTAAAATTCAGTTATATGGTGTGTTTTCCTTATCTTCCCCCAACGATCCTGTAGTGTCAGCCTGATCATCTGACATGAGGGATAGATTGGTAACAGAAATTTGTCACAGTTTGGTGAGCAATTAAGAAGGGGGGAGCCCTGCAGAATTTACACCATCTATTTGTTTTACCCTTGTTATTTTGTGTTTGCTTTGCTTGGTACTGTTGGTGTTATATGCTGAGAACTGCACGAGTAAAAGTGAGTCCTAATAGGATAAGGAAACACTATTTGGTTCTGGTTCTGTTCTATTTAACCAGTTACTGTTGTTGTTTTTTTTCTCTGTTCATTTGGGTGTTAGGAGTGTGGGTGGAACTGAACCTCTTGTTCGTAATTCCTCGGAGTGGAAGCCATGTGTGCGAGACAGCTCTGAGGTTAAATTGAGATCCTTCTGTTCTGTCCCCTGTAGCGGTCAGTGTATAGAAGTGGGAAAGTCTGTCTTAGACTGTAATTCCCTCTGCTCTCTGTGTAATTCTCTTTTCTGTTTAAGTGTCAAACAGATGAATGAGTCTCTGGGTAAACCCTCTAAGAGTAGTCCTTCAAATTATATGTTAAGTAAATGGCCTTTGCCCAATGGGCCATGTGTCTTCGTCTAGGTGGCAAGCCTCATGAAGGAGGACTCGGGTAGTCTTGTGAGTAAGAATGTTTAAGGGAAGAGACCAGGAGGGGTGGGGGGCTAGTTGAGAAGCCCACCCTCCTAGCTAAACTGGTAGTGGAATAAGTTGGTGCCTATGGAAGGGACGGTTCAGTGAGAAACGCAGGATCGGGCCCAGGCGGGCAGGCAACAGACAGAGAGATTGGAAAACAGGTTGGAAAACTTTAAGGGTGTAGTGGAAGGAAGGAGTAAGTAAGTGTAAGCATGGGGATTTCAAATACCCAGAACTTACTTGGAATGGTGATTTGAGTTGATAAAAGTGGCTGTTGGGAGACAAGCAAGTGATTTAAGGGAGAGTGAGAAGTTAACTCTTTAGTTGCTGGAGGAAACAGCAGTTGAACTTTGCAAAAATTCTGAAGAGGAAAGTTCTTGGTGTCTTTGAAATGTTTGTAAATAAATTGAGGCAAAGAAATTGTTAATTGCAATCATTTAGAATTTAGTTAAATTAGCTGAAGAATGTATATAGTTCCTCTGTTTTTCCTGAAATCAACAAGGGTATTTGTCTATTTTAAGCAATGATTGTCTGCCCAGAAGGGGTAGACCTCTGTTTTTTTGTCTTTCAGATAATCAGAGAAAACTGGTGCCAGCTAAACAGCATTCAACGTACCATGCATTTACTGGCACAATAGAAATTATGTTTTGTGTTCTATGTTCTGTCTTGTGGTGTTTGTCTTGTGGCCGGAATTTTTGTGTTTAGTATTTTTATAAAATAATCTAGTTTAAAAGCAAACAAAAAGTTTAAATTAAAATGCAGATACTTGTTTTGTTCAACTTGGAATACAAAGTGTGTAGGTAAATCAGGAGAATGTGATATACTAAAGTCTAATGCATTTCCTTAAGTAAGGAAAAGAAACTTTATTGGTCAAATTGTTAATTGCAAAAATTGTTGTTAAAATTTGCATACCAACAGTCTTTGAAAGCAAGGACATGAAAAGCTAACCCACTCCCCATATTGTACATGGGATCTTTCTGGCTACCTCAGATTTCTAGCCAGAGGGCTGGGGATGGTGGAAGGCTATTGGACTAGAGGTTGTATTGAGTGAACTCCTCAAAGTGGGTGTGCTTGTCCTGGCTTGTTGCTCGAAAGCTCTGTAATAAGGTTATTTTAGTAAAAGGGTGTGTGTGGCATATATTAAATAATAAGACTAATGTACTGTATAATGACAATGTGTAGGTGTTCATTGTTGGGAAAAAGGTGTATGAGTAAAAAGTGAAAGTTTCCTTTGCAGGTTAAAAGAAGCCAAGAAGGGAAGAAGCACAAAGAACAGAATGAATTAACTGAAAAAATAAAATAAAATAAAATAGCAAGCTCAGGCTATAGATAAGACACTGACTCCATTCAAGGACACTGCTCACAGTTAAGACTTGGTTAACAACCAGGAAAAGGAGGGCTTGAATTTGCCCATGCAGCTATGAGATCTGAAAAACACTGCCAGGCACTAATGAAATGTGTTAAGTTTTTTTTCTCACAGGTAAGGAAGCGCTACCCAAAGACCCTAGCAGCCCTGCCACTCCTTGGAACCAGGAGACGGGATTGATGTAAAGGTCCACCAACGAAAGACTGCCTTGGCTCCATGCTGGAAAGGCCCTTAAGTCCTGATGACTACCAACACCGCTGTGAAGTACCAAAGACTGACTGCTTGGACCCAAGATTCTCACTGCAAAAAGACCCCTCCACATTGGGAGAATTCTCCTACTGATGATTAGCCTATTTCACCTTCTAGCTCCACTGTGCCTTCTGGACAGTAGGGAAAAAGTACGAGGTGAAGTGCTAGTAGCCTCTCCCTTATCCACTGACAGATCTACTGTGCCTTTGAATTTTTCTAGAAAAAGCAAAACCATTACAGGGTGATGTGCTAGTAACCTCTCCCCTATATGATGCTGCACCAAGACTGTTTTGGGAAAGAAGAAGGAACACTCACTCCACTGAAATTGCTAAAGTCCAGGAATTCCTGACTAGAAAGGACATTAAGAACTGACCCCGGTGAAGAAACAAAGAATTGTACACTGGCAGAAAAAATTTGTGGGACCCATGCTTGGGAATGTGGTATTGATTGGATTTTGGGGTTTATTCTACAGGCTGTGCCCTGTGTTGTGGATAAATTCTTCAGCATGTATTGCTCTCTCTAATTGGATTTTAAATAACAAGTACCCGAAGAGTTTGTTCTGCCACTGGAAATTTTACCTGTATTGAAACCATTCCAGTGACTAATAATGTAACCCCCTAGTATGCTATTAATGTCAATGCCTTTTAAAAGTACCTGAAAATAGTTAAATAACAAATGTAATATAGTACTACACCAAGGAAAGATGGTATTAAATGTCACTGAGGCTGGGAAGGCATTGCAGTGGGATCTAGTATATTTGGAGATTCAGAATTTCCTGAATGACCAGCTGATGGCCATTTGGAGTGATCTTGAGTACCAGACTTGGCCCACTGCCCTTACAGACACATCAGGAGTACCATCTGATCTGTGGTCATGGAGATATACTAAAGACTTTCTGGGTGGAAGTGTAAACATTTACAGTGCTCCTTCCGAGCATTTGGACTGGGGGGTGTGGGCTTCCACATACCGAATCCTGACGGGTCCATGGGGAGGATGCACATGGGACTGGATTATTCACCGAAACATCTGGGAAATTAGACCACTTGGTATACCTAACTGATTTATAGTCAGTGCCCCAATCCCTTAGTTGTCAGACAAACAGGATTCCACTCTTTTGTCCGTGCACTCATTCCTGGATTGTGGGTGGCTAAGATCAAGAGAGCAGTTGTAAATATTTCTGCAGAGCTTGAAAAAAACCAGCTAATGCATTAATAGACGCTTTCCAAAAGTTGCAACGAAAGACTGATGAAGTAGCAGAAGTAACTTTGCAAAATAGACGTGTGCTAAATGCCATGAATGCTGAATTAGAGAGGGGCTTGTGCTCGCATTGGGGAAAAATGTTGCTTTGCTGTTAATCACTCTGGCTTAATTGACAAAGATTTACAAGCTATTAAGAATGTTGCTGTTGTTTTCCATGCTATATCTCTTGATCACACTTTTAGTTTTAAGGACCTCCACTCAGACCTTGGGTCATGGTTTACTAGCCTCCCCCGTACAATTGTTAAATGGATATGTGTCCCAAGAGTCCCATTATGGTCCTCTAGGGACAAAGGGGGGATTGTTAGGCCTGAATAAAGATATAGCAGACAAAACCAGGTATGCCAACCTGACCAAAGTCAGGCTAACAGAGTTTTGTGGGTAATCCCTGAGTGGAAAAGACGGAGAAGCAGCAGCATGTCTCACAAGCGCTGGGAAAAAGTGAGATAAGAGAGAAGCTGCATTCCTGGCATAGTACCAGATGTGCTGTGTTCGGGCAGCTCCTTCGAAGAACTGATAAGAGTCCTAGTTTCCCAGCCTCCTTGTTTTCGCTCCCTGGTTTTGTTCTTTGTTTGTTTTTAACTCCCCTACATTTCTAACTTTAGGCATGCATGTATACTAAAGGTGTCTAGTTTCTAGTTGTTAGAAGAAGGGGGTGGGTTGCTCCAGTGAATAATTTATGACGCGACGGAACTGTCTATATAGGCTTATACTAAGATGTAAAGAGCAGGCTGGTTCTCTCTGGAGACGAGCTGCTCTCTATTGATGCGTGCACTTGTCAATAAAGAGCTTTTGATCGGACCTTGCTGGTGTTGCCTGTCTCTCTAGCGGTCAGACAACGAACTTTGCCGTCTGGGTTAGAGTCCCTGACGTAAGTATAATCTAATATCTCATTGAAAGGTGACAGGGCCAGAAAGAGTTAATTAACTCACCTCACCGACTGACCTGCCCCGTGGGTGAACCTTAAAAACTGGTTAACAAGATATGTAAATGAACAGAGCTTTGAAATGCAAGTCTGCAGTGTTAGAGGTAGAAGGGGAGGTGTTTGCTCAGGTCTTGTGATGTCAGCAAACAAGTCTTGTCTATTGCTATAGTTTTAATTCAAAGAGCAAAAAAGGAATATTAACATTTATGATGATACTTGAGTGAAATAGTATTATTGTCTGTGTCTCTTTGAAGGTTGTGGTAATCTGTATCTGAACTGTTTGATGGATGTACTAATTGCCAGGATGTTTGGAAGAAGAGTTAAGCCTATTGTTTTCTCAGGCTGAAAGGCTGCTGGAAATGTTTAAGAACCTGGGACACGATCCTTCTTCATCTCAGATCTGCTTTGGGTTTCAAGAGGGGGAAACCTTAAGCCACAAGGATTGAGATCCCCAGTCATTGACTGGAGCCACCCTGAATATGGACAGTGGATTATAACCTATGGACTATTTCTAAAAGGACTTTTGGCAACTACAAGCTCATGTCTACTTTGTATCTGAACCTCAAAAATTGAATTCAAGTCTATATGTCTATTAATCTTTTAACCAACACTCACTCTCTCTCTTTTCTTTTCTAATAAATTTTAGCTTAGTTAATAAGAATTGGCTATAGCATGTATTTTAGGTAAAATCTAAGTTATAATTGAACCTGGTTATGTGGCTGATCCTTTGGGATCGGAAGAATCTTTTCTTTTATATGATGAAGTAAGATTTTCAGGAATCATCATCATATCTAACAGGTGTGTCTGGACGGAGGCCTGAGGCTGGGTAATTTAAGGGAACTGCGTGGTTTAAACTTCTAAGTAACCAGTGAGGTACTACAGAAGCTGTTTTGTGCTGGCTTGGTAAATCTAAGTATTGAAATAACCAGCAGCGTTTGGGATTTGTCTGCCCTGTTTTGTTTGCAATTCACTCTGATTGAGTGAGCTGAGCTGGCTCCCACGGGCAGCACCGTCACACCTACAGCCAGGCTGCAGAGGTCCGGGGGATCTTAGGGGCCTTGGGGTGCACAGATACCTATGTCCAGGCCATAGCGGTCCCTGGGGGGCTTAGAGAGTTTGGGGGGGACACAGATACCAAACTCCATGCTCTAGGGGTCCCATGGGGGCTTAGAGGGTTCGTGGGGGGCACATATTCCTACATCCAGGCTGTAGGGTTACCAGGGGGGCTTAGGAGGTTAGTGGGGGGCAAAGATACCTACGTCCAGGCTGGAGGCATCCTGGGAGTCTTAGGGGATTTGTGGGGGCCAAAGACACCTATGATGTCCAGGCTGTAGGGGTACCAGTGGGTTTTAGGGGTTCGAGTGGGCACAGATACGTATGTCCAGGCTGTATCGTTCCCAGGGGGGGTTAGAGGTTTCGTGCGGGGCACAGATATCTACGTCCAGATTGTAGATGTCCCGGGAGGGGGGGGTTAGGGGGGTTGTGGGAGTGCAAATACCTATGTCCAGGCTGTAGGGGTTCCTGGGGGCTTAGAGGGTTTCTGAGGGGCACATATACCTACGTGCACACTGGAGTGTCGTAAGGGGCTTATGGAGTCTATATGGGGAACAGATACCAATGTTCTGGCTGTATAGGTCCCTCGGGGGCTTAGGGGGTTTGTGGGGGGCACAGATACCTAAGTTCAGGCTGGAGGGATCTCTGAGTGTCTTAGGTGTTTGGTGGAAGGCACAGATACCTACGTCCAGGCTGCAGGGGTCTCGGAGGGGCTTAGGGTCTGTCACGGAGTTTGGGGGAGTCCGGTCCTGCACCCCTCTTCCTGGGACTCACAGTGACTCTCAGCCAGCCAGTAAAACAGAAGGTTTATTGGACAACAGGAGCGAAGGATACAGCAGAGCTTGGAGGCACAAGCAGGACCCCACAATCAAGTCCTTCTAGGGGTTCAGGAAACTTAGTTCCCAGTTTGGGAATCCCTGAATTCCAACCACCCAGACCAAAACCGAAACTGAACTAACCCAACTCCCTCCAGCTGGCCATTTCCTGTATCCAGCTTCCTGGGCAAAGGTGCTGACCCCTCCCCCCGCCTAGCTCAGGTTACAGGCTGAGCACGTGTCCGGTCCTAAAGTCACCCCCTGCTCTCCCATCCCCCACACAGACAGTCCCTACTCCATCACAGTAATGCCCAGAGCATTTCCCGCATGGAGCAACAGTGACACCATGTGGCCACGCACGGTAACGCACAGAACATTTCCCATATGGAGCAACTGTGACACCGTGTGGCCAGGCAGGGTAATGCACAGAGCATTTCCCACATGGAGCAACATTGACGCCTTGTGACCACACCAGCTAATGGACAGAGCATTTCCTGCATGGAGCAACAGTGACACCATGTGGCCACGCAGGGTAATGCACAGAGCATTTCTCTCATAGAGGAACAGTGACAACATGTGGCCATGCAGGGTAATGCACAGAGCATCATGCCTATGTAGAGGCTGTAGAGATCCCTGGGGGGCTTAGTGGTCGTGGGGGGGACAGATAGCTACGTCCAGGCTGGAGACATTCTGGTGGGCATTAGGGGCTTCATGAGGGGCACAAATATCTACGTCAGGGCTGGAGAGGTCCCTGGATGGCTTAGGGGGTTGTGGTGAGCATAGATACATACGTCCATGCTGCAGGGGTACCAGAGGGACTTAGGGGATGTCACGTAGTGTTGTGGAATCTGGCCCTGCACACCTCTTCCTGGGACACACAGTGACTCAGCCAGCCAGTAAAACAGAAGGTTTTTTTGGCCAACAGGAATGAAGGATACAGCAGGGCTTTTGGGCACAACCAGGACCCCTCAATCGAGTCCTTCTGGGGGTTCAGGAAGCTTAGTTCCCAGTTTGGGATTCCCTGAATTCCAACAACCCAGCTCCAAACCAAAACTGAACTAACTCCCTCCAGCCAGCCCCTTCCTTTATTCAGCTTCCTGGGCAAAGGTGCTGACCCCCTCCCAGCTGCCTAGCTTAAGTTACAGGCTTAGGTCCTGTGCCTCACCTAAAGTCACCCGCTGCTCTCCCATCCCCCACACAGACAGTCCCCACTCCATCACAGTAATGCCCAGAGCATTTCGCGCATGGAGCAACAGTAACACCGTGTGGCCATGCAGGGTAATGCCCAGAGCATTTCCCCCGTGGAGCAACAGTGACACCATGTGGCCACACAGTGTAATGCACAGAGCATTTCCTGCATGGAGCAAGAGTGACACCGTGTGGCCACACAGGGTAATGCACAGAGCATTTCCCGCATGAAGCAACATTGACACCTTGTGACCACACCAGCTAATGGACAGAGCATTTCCTGCATGGAGCAACAGTGACACCATGTGGCCAAGCAGGGAAATGCACAGAGCATTTCCTGGATGGAGCAACAGTGATTCCATGTGGCCACGCAGGGTAATGCACAGAGCATTTCTCTCATAGAGGAACAGTGACAACATGTGGCCATGCAGGGTAATGCACAGAGCATCACGCCTATGTAGAGGCTGTAGAGATCCCTGGGGGACTTAGGGGTCATGGGGGGCACAGATAGCTACGTCCAGGCTGGAGACATTCTGGTGGGCATTAGGGGCTTCATGAGGGGCACAAATATCTACGTCAGGGCTGGAGAGGTCCCTGGATGGCTTAGGGGGTTGTGGTGAGCATAGATACATACGTCCATGCTGTAGTGGTCCCTGGGGGTTTAAGGAGTTGGTAAGGTCACAGAAACCTACGTATGGTCTGGAGGGGTCCCTGGGGGACTTAAGGGTTTGTGCTTGCGCAGATACCTACGTACCGGTTGGAGGGGGCCCTGGGGAGCTTAGGGGGTTTGTGTGGCGTACACATAGCTATAACCAGGCTGGTTGGGGCCCTATGGGTCTTAGAAGGCTGGTGGGGGGCAGAGATACCTATGTAGGGACTGGAGAAGTCCTGGGGAGGGCTTTGGGGGTTCCTGGAAGTCACAAATATCTACGTCCAGGCTGGAGGAGTTCTGGGGGTATTAGGGAGTTGTGCGGGGGCACAGATACCTATATCGAGGCTGTAGGGGTCCTGGGGTTGCTTTGGGGAATTTTGGGGTACAGATACCTACTTCCATGCTGTAGGGGTCGCTGGGAGGATCAGTGGGTTCGTGAGGGTGCACAGATATCTACGTCCGGTCTATAGGGATCCTGGGGGCGGCTTAGGGGTTTGTAAGGGGCACAGATACATTCATCCAGGCAAGAGGGGTCCTAGGGACCTTAGTGGGTTCATGCTGGGCACAGATACCTGCGTCTAGGCTGGAGGGGTTTTGGGGGTCTTAGGAGGGTCGTGTGGGCACAGATACCTATGTCGATGCTGGAGGGGTCCTGTCATGTCTTAGCGGATTCGTGGGGTCAGAGATACCTACATCTAGGCTGGAGAGGTTCCGGGGGGATTAGGTGTGTTTGGGGGGGGAACAGATACCTACATCCTGATGGTAGGTGGCCCTGGGTAGGTTAGGCGGTTTTTGTCGGTCACAGATACAAACATCCATGCTGTAGGGGTCCCCAGGGACTTTGTGGGGCTCTAGGGGTCACAGATACCTACCTACAGTCTGGAAGGTTCCTGTGGGTATTAAGGGGTTATGTGGGGCATACAGATGCCTACATCTGGGCTTGTGGGTTCCCTGGGGGGCTTAGAGGTTTGTGGAGAGCACAGATACCATTATCCAGGCTAGATGGGTTCTGGTGGGATTAGGGGGTTGTGGGGGGCACAGATACCTATGTAAACAGAAGCAGGATGAACTCTATCCTCACATCTGGTGGTGAATTATGGCAAGTGTGGAAAAGGATTTCAGGGTCTGATCATGTTTGCATAGACACACTCACCGTGCGTGACACGGCCACGGCAGCCTGGGATGGTTACTTTGGCAGCTATGGTATCCCCAGTTTATTTGTTGTTGGGGTGTGAGATGTGGAGTGTTGTCACCCTGATTATGTGGATGAGGAACTGTGAAACAGTTTTGAGACAGGGATTCTCACCATCAGTTGAGTGGCACTCACTAGACAAGGGAGTGGGCTCCTTGGGTGAGCTAGAGTCACCAATTGCACTTTTTTTTCTTTTAACAGTTGAATAGCAGTATTGATTTTTTATTCTCTTAAAAGTTGAATTTCTAGGTTCTTGAGCTGAAATCACTGAAAAGATGTGTTAGCTTGTGGGGGACTCTGAAACTGTATTGCAGAATACAGTAGTTGACAGACAGGAGCAGTTTGTGGGAGTGTCCCATGGAATGAGATGAGTCTAGCAGTTTTGGGGGATAGCTGGAGCAGAACACAGGTCGGCTGGCAGAGCAGCTGGTGGACCGAGCTGAGCAGTTTGTGGGGAAGGCAAAAGCAGAATCCCATGGAGAGGCAGAGCAGTCAGCAGTGGACCACATAAGGTGCCCCTTTCTACTCAGGCTGGCAGGGGGAAAAACCCTGCAGATAGACTCTTGAACTCTGGGGTTGCGCAACTGTGGGTGATTTTGGGGTTGCTGGACTCTTGAAACGTTGGAGATATTGGACTTTGGAGCCTTGGGGAGATTTGGGGATTGCTGGACTCATGAGCCCAGGGAAAAGGACACGGCCTAGTGGAGGTGTTTTCCCAATTTAATGCTATGTTGTTTATCTCACGTTATTAAACATTTTCTGCTACACCCAGACTCTGTGCTTGCGAGAGGGGAAGTATTGCCTCTTTGAGGCACCTAGGAGTGCGTATGTAAAATTTTCCCATGTCACTGGGTGGGGACTCGAGCTGGTTTGCATTACATTGAAGGCAAGGGACCCCTATGTATTGAACCCAGTCCTTGCTGCTATCAGTTCAGCCTGGCAGAAGGGTTCCACCTACGTCCAGGCTCAAGGGGTCCCTGGGGGGCTTAGGGAGTTCGTGGGGGGCACAGATATCTAGGTCCAGGCTGTAGGGGGTCGGGGGGGGCTCAGGAGTTTGGTGGGGGGCACAGATACCTACGTCCAGGCTGCAGGGGTCCCAGAGGGACTTAGGGGGTGTCACGTAGTGTGGTGGAATCTGGCCCTGCACCCCTCTTCCTGGGACACACAGTGACTCAGCCAGCCAGTAAAACAGAAGGTTTTTTTGGCCAACAGGAAAGAAGGATACAGCAGGGCTTTTGGGCACAACCAGGACCCCTCAATCGAGTCCTTCTGGGGGTTCAGGAAGCTTAGTTCCCAGTTTGGGATTCCCTGAATTCCAACAACCCAGCTCCAAACCAAAACTGAACTAACTCCCTCCAGCCAGCCCCTTCCTTTATTCAGCTTCCTGGGCAAAGGTGCTGACCTCCTCCCCGCTGCCTAGCTTAAGTTACAGGCTTAGGTCCTGTCCCTCACCTAAAGTAACCCGCTGCTCTCCCATCCCCCACACAGACAGTCCCCACTCCATCACAGTAATGCCCAGAGCATTTCGCGCATGGAGCAACAGTGACACCATGTGGCCATACAGGGTAATGCACAGAGCATTTCCTGCATGGAGCAAGAGTGGCACCGTGTGGCCACAGAGGGTAATGCACAGAGCATTTCCCCACATGGCGCAACAATGACACCATGTGGTCACGCAGGGTAATGCACAGAGCATTTCGACGCATTGAGCAACAGTGGCACCGTGTGGCCACGCAGGGTAATCCAAAGAGCATTTCCTGCATGGAGCAACAGTGACACCATGTGGTCACGCAGGGTAATGCACAGAGCATTTCTCTCATAGAGGAACAGTGACAACATGTGGCCATGCAGGGTAATGCACAGAGCATCACGCCTATGTAGAGGCTGTAGAGATCCCTGGGGGGCTTAGGGGTCGTGGGGGGGACAGATAGCTACGTCCAGGCTGGAGACATTCTGGTGGGCATTAGGGGCTTCATGAGGGGCACAAATATCTACGTCAGGGCTGGAGAGGTCCCTGGATGGCTTAGGGGTTTGTGGTGAGCATAGATACATACATCCACGCTGCAGGGGTACCAGAGGGACTTAGGGGATGTCACGTAGTGTTGTGGAATCTGGCCCTGCACACCTCTTCCTGGGACACACAGTGACTCAGCCAGCCAGTAAAACAGAAGGTTTTTTTGGCCAACAGGAATGAAGGATACAGCAGGGCTTTTGGGCACAACCAGGACCCCTCAGTCGAGTCCTTCTGGGGGTTCAGGAAGCTTAGTTCCCAGTTTGGGATTCCCTGAATTCCAACAACCCAGCTCCAAACCAAAACTGAACTAACTCCCTCCAGCCAGCCCCTTCCTTTATTCAGCTTCCTGGGCAAAGGTGCTGACCCCCTCCCAGCTGCCTAGCTTAAGTTACAGGCTTAGATCCTGTCCCTCACCTAAAGTCACCCGCTGCTCTCCCATCCCCCACACAGACAGTCCCCACTCCATCACAGTAATGCCCAGAGCATTTCGCGCATGGAGCAACAGTAACACCGTGTGGCCATGCAGGGTAATGCCCAGAGCATTTCCCGCATGAAGCAACATTGACACCTTGTGACTACACCAGCTAATGGACAGAGCATTTCCTGCATGGAGCAACAGTGACACCATGTGGCCAAGCAGGGAAATGCACAGAGCATTTCCTGGATGGAGCAACAGTTAATCCATGTGGCCACGCAGGGTAATGCACAGAGCATTTCTCTCATAGAGGAACAGTGACAACATGTGGCCATGCAGGGTAATGCACAGAGCATCACGCCTATGTAGAGGCTGTAGAGATCCCTGGGGGACTTAGGGGTCATGGGGGGCACAGATAGCTACGTCCAGGCTGGAGACATTCTGGTGGGCATTAGGGGCTTCATGAGGGGCACAAATATCTACGTCAGGGCTGGAGAGGTCCCTGGATGGCTTAGGGGGTTGTGGTGAGCATAGATACATACGTCCATGCTGTAGTGGTCTCTGGGGGTTTAAGGAGTTGGTAAGGTCACAGAAACCTACGTATGGTCTGGAGGGGTCCCTGGGGGACTTAAGGGTTTGTGGTTGCGCAGATACCTACGTACCGGTTGGAGGGGGCCCTGGGGAGCTTAGGGGGTTTGTGTGGCGTACACATAGCTATAACCAGGCTGGTTGGGGCCCTATGGGTCTTAGAAGGCTGATGGGGGGCAGAGATACCTATGTAGGGACTGGAGAAGTCCTGGGGAGGGCTTTGGGGGTTCCTGGAAGTCACAAATATCTACGTCCAGGCTGGAGGAGTTCTGGGGGTATTAGGGAGTTGTGCGGGGGCACAGATACCTATATCGAGGCTGTAGGGGTCCTGGGGTTGCTTTGGGGAATTTTGGGGTACAGATACCTACTTCCATGCTGTAGGGGTCGCTGGGAGGATCAGTGGGTTCGTGAGGGTGCACAGATATCTACGTCCGGTCTATAGGGATCCTGGGGGCGGCTTAGGGGTTTGTAAGGGGCACAGATACATTCATCCAGGCAAGAGGGGTCCTAGGGACCTTATTGGGTTCATGCTGGGCACAGATACCTGCGTCTAGGCTGGAGGGGTTTTGGGGGTCTTAGGAGGGTCGTGTGGGCACAGATACCTATGTCGATGCTGGAGGGGTCCTGTCATGTCTTAGCGGATTCGTGGGGTCAGAGATACCTACATCTAGGCTGGAGGTGTTCCGGGGGGATTAGGTGTGTTTGGGGGGGGGAACAGATACCTACATACTGATGGTAGGTGGCCCTGGGTAGCTTAGGCGGTTTTTGTCGGTCACATATACAAACATCCATGCTGTAGGGGTCCCGAGGGACTTTGTGGGGCTCTAGGGGTCACAGATACCTACCTACAGTCTGGAAGGTTCCTGTGGGTATTAAGGGGTTATGTGGGGCATACAGATGCCTACATCTGGGCTTGTGGGTTCCCTGGGGGGCTTAGAGGTTTGTGGAGAGCACAGATACCATTATCCAGGCTAGATGGGTTCTGGTGGGATTAGGGAGTTGTGGGGGGCACAGATACCTATGTAAACAGAAGCAGGATGAACTCTATCCTCACATCTGGTGGTGAATTATGGCAAGTGTGGAAAAGGATTTCAGGGTCTGATCATGTTTGCATAGACACACTCACCTTGCGTGACACGGCCACGGCAGCCTGGGATGGTTACTTTGGCAGCTATGGTATCCCCAGTTTATTTGTTGTTGGGGTGTGAGATGTGGAGTGTTGTCACCCTGATTGTGTGGATGAGGAACTGTGAAACAGTTTTGAGACAGGGATTCTCACCATCAGTTGAGTGGCACTCACTAGACAAGGGAGTGGGCTCCTTGGGTGAGCTAGAGTCACCAATTGCACTTTTTTTTCTTTTAACAGTTGAATAGCAGTATTGATTTTTTATTCTCTTAAAAGTTGAATTTCTAGGTTCTTGAGCTGAAATCATTGAAAAGATGGGTTAGCTTGTGGGGGACTCTGAAACTGTATTGCAGAACACAGTAGTTGACAGACAGGAGCAGTTTGTGGGAGTGTCCCATGGAATGAGATGAGTCTAGCAGTTTTGGGGGATAGCTGGAGCAGAACACAGGTCGGCTGGCAGAGCAGCTGGTGGACCGAGCTGAGCAGTTTGTGGGGAAGGCAAAAGCAGAATCCCATGGAGAGGCAGAGCAGTCAGCAGTGGACCACATAAGGTGCGCCTTTCTACTCAGGCTGGCAGGGGGAAAAACCCTGCAGATAGACTCTTGAACTCTGGGGTTGCGCAACTGTGGGTGATTTTGGGGTTGCTGGACTCTTGAAACGTTGGAGATATTGGACTTTGGAGCCTTGGGGTGATTTGGGGATTGCTGGACTCATGAGCCCAGGGAAAAGGACACGGCCTAGTTGAGGTGTTTTCCCAATTTAATGCTATGTTGTTTATCTCACGTTATTAAACATTTTCTGCTACACCCAGACTCTGTGCTTGCGAGAGGGGAAGTATTGCCTCTTTGAGGCACCTAGGAGTGCGTATGTAAAATTTTCCCATGTCACTGTGTGGGGACTCGAGCTGGTTTGCATTACATTGAAGGCAAGGGACCCCTATGTATTGTACCCAGTCCTTGCTGCTATCAGTTCAGCCTGGCAGAAGGGTTCCACCTACGTCCAGGCTCAAGGGGTTCCTGGGGGGCTTAGGGAGTTCGTGGGGGGCACAGATATCTAGGTCCAGGCTGTAGGGGGTCGGGGGGGGGCTCAGGAGTTTGGGGGGGGCACAGATACCTACGTCCAGGCTGCAGGGGTCCCAGAGGGACTTAGGGGGTGTCACGTAGTGTGGTGGAATCTGGCCCTGCACCCCTCTTCCTGGGACACACAGTGACTCAGCCAGCCAGTAAAACAGAAGGTTTTTTTGGCCAACAGGAAAGAAGGATACAGCAGGGCTTTTGGGCACAACCAGGACCCCTCAATCGAGTCCTTCTTGGGGTTCAGGAAGCTTAGTTCCCAGTTTGGGATTCCCTGAATTCCAACAACCCAGCTCCAAACCAAAACTGAACTAACTCCCTCCAGCCAGCCCCTTCCTTTATTCAGCTTCCTGGGAAAAGGTGCTGACCCCCTCCCCGCTGCCTAGCTTAAGTTACAGGCTTAGGTCCTGTCCCTCACCTAAAGTCACCCGCTGCTCTCCCATCCCCCACACAGACAGTCCCCACTCCATCACAGTAATGCCCAGAGCATTTCGCGCATGGAGCAACAGTAACTCTGTGTGGCCATGCAGGGTAATGCCCAGAGCATTTCCTGCATGGAGCAAGAGTGGCACCGTGTGGCCACAGAGGGTAATGCACAGAGCATTTCCCCACATGGAGCAACAGTGACACCATATGGTCACGCAGGGTAATGCACAGAGCATTTCCACGCATGGAGCAACAGTGGCACCGTGTGGCCACGAAGGCTAATACACAGAACATTTCCTGCATGGAGCAAGAGTCGCACCGTGTGGCCACGCAGGGTAATGCACAGAGCATTTCCCCACATGGAGCAACAGTAACACCGTGTGGCCACGCAGGGTAATGCACAGAGCATTTCCCCGCATGGAGCAACAGTGACACCGTGTGGCCACAGAGGGTAATGCACAGAGCATCGCACCTACGTGGAGGCTGTAGAGATACCTCGAGGGCTTACGGGTATTCGTAGGGTCACAGATATCTACATCCAGTATGGTCGGGACCCTGGGAGAGTTAAGGGGGTTGTGAGGGGCATAGGTACTTGCGTCCAGGCTGTAGAGGTCCTGGTGGGGATTAAAGGCTTCCTGGAGGACAGCAATATCTACGTCCAGGCTGAAGGGGTCCCTGGACGCTTAGGGGGTTGTGGTGAGCACAGTGATCCCTGGGGGTATAGGGACTTGGTGAGGGGCACAGATACCTATGTATGTCCTGGAGGGGTCCCTGGGGGGGGCTTAGTGGTACTGTAGGAGACACAGATACCTACGTCCAGGCTATAGGAATTCTGGGGGGGCTTAGGGCTTTGGGGGGGCACAGATACCTACATCCAGGCTGGAGGGGTCCCGGGGGGCTTAGGTGGTTTGTGGGGAGGGGCACAGATATGGACATCCAGGCTGGAGAGGTTCCGGAGAGGATTAGGGGTTTTTGCGGATGGCAGAGATATCTATCTCCATACTCTAGGGGTCTCGGGGGGCTTAGGGCTGGATGTGTCCCGAGGAGTTTAGGGGGTTTGTGGGGTGCTCAGACACCTGTGTCCAGGCTGTAGGGAACCCTGGGGGCTTAGGGGGTTCGTGGGGGTCACAGGTAGTTACGTCGAGGCTGAAGGGGTAATGGGAGTGCTTAAGGGATCGGGGCTGACACAGATACCTAGGTCCAGGGTCTAGGGGAGGCAGGAGAAGTGAAGCGGCCATGGTGTGCTTTCAAGTAGGGATAATAATGATCCACTCTTACCTACCTCATGGTGGGTGGAGGATGGGGATCCATTGGAGAGTGTCACTAAGAGTAGTACATAATATGAGGTGTCCCATCACGTTTACTCAGAGCAGATTATGACATAATAGATTAGCTGAAACAGTCTTTTTTATTTGTATTTTTTTATTTTGGAATTGTTAAGAGCAGCAATGACTTAGCTCAGACTGAAGCATCTTATCTAATTTTCAAGATCTAAGTGTCTCCTCCTTTTGTGTGATGACACAATTTAACACACTATGACAAACAGGAGATGCTTTTGTTTTGCAACAAAATCTTTTTGCAAAGAACTTCCATCTCACTTGTTATGATTCTGAGAAACAAACTGGTTTAGTCTGAATGGGATATTTGGACAGAAACGGTTGGAATGAAATTTTCCCACCATCCCAGTTCCTGAGCTCTATCCCTGCCTCTGGGGGGATTTGTTGTCTGTTAGAACAGGAGTCTGACTGGCAGCTTCTCTTTCTGGCTCTGCCACCGCCTTGCTGTGTAGGCCCTTGGGCAGGTCACCTCCCTTCTCTGTACCTCAGGCTCCTCCCATTTGTCCAATGGGAACAGGGACAGTTCTCGAATTCTGGGTAGTTGTGAGCCTGAGTGAGAAAAGGGGTGTTGAAGCCCTCTGTGAAGAAAAAAGGGGAGTTTCACGGTGCTTTTGCACCAAGGAATTCTAAACCAAAACTGAACTAACTCCCTCGAGTCCTTCTGGGGGTTCAGGAAGCTTAGTTCCCAGTTTGGGATTCTCTGAATTCCAACTACCCAGCTCCAAACCAAAACTGAACTAACTCCCTCCAGCCGACCCCTTCCTGTGTCCAGCTTCCCGGGCAAAGGTGCTCACTCTCTCAGCCCTGCCTAGCTCGAGTTACAGGCTTAGGTCCTGTCCCTCACCTAAAGTCACCCCCTGCTCTCCCATCCCCCACACAGACAGTCCCCACTCCATCACAGTAATGCCCAGAGCATTTCGCGCATGGAACAACAGTGACACCATGTGGCCACGCAGGGTAATGCCCAGAGCATTTCCTGCATAGAGCAACAGTGACACTGTGTGGCCACTCAGGGTAATGCACAGAGCATCACACCTACGTAGAGGCTGTAGAGATCCCTGGGGGCTTAGGGGTCATGGGAGGTACAGATAGCTACGTCCAGGCTGGAGGCATTCTGGGGGGTTTAAGGGGGTTCGTAGGGTCACAGATACCTGCGTCCAGGATGGTCGGGACTCTGGGGGAGTTAGGGGGGTTGTGGGGGGCATAGGTACTTGCGTCCAGGATGTAAAGGTTCTGGTGGGGATTAAGGGCTTCCTGGAGGACACCAATATCTACGTCCGGGCTGGAGAGGTCCCTGGACGGCTTAGAGGTTGTGGTGAGCACAGTGATCCCTGGGGGTTTAGGAACTTGGTGAGGGGCACAGATACCTATGTTTGTCCTGGAGGGGTCCCTGAAGGGGCTTAGTGGTATTGTAGGGGACACAGATACCTACGTCCAGGCTATAGGAATTCTGGGGGGGCTTAGGGCTTTGGGGGGGCACAGATACCTACATCCAGGCTGGAGGGGTCCCGGGGGGCTTAGGGGGGTTGTGGGGGGCACAGCTATGTACGTCCAGGCTGGAGAGGTTCCAGGGAGTATAAGGAATTTTTGTGGACAGCAGAGATACCTATCTCCAGGATCTAGGGGTCCCTGGGGGGCTTAGGGTTTTTTTGGGAGGCACAGATAACTATGTCCAGGTTGGAGTGGTTCTTGGGGGGTTTAGGGGGTTCCTGGGGGGCACAGATACCTAGGTCCATGCTGTAGGTGTCCCCGGGTGGATTAGGGGTTTTCTGAGGGGTACAGGTACATACGTCTAGGCTGTAGGGGTCCCTGGGTGGGTTACGGGGTTTGTGGGGGGCAGCGATACCTAAGTCCAGGCAATAGGGCTTCCAGGGGGAATTAGTGTGTTGGGGGGGCACAGATACCTAGATCCAGGCTGGAGGGTTCCCGATGTGGGGGGGCTTAGGCAGTTTGTGTTCGGCAAAGATACCTACCTCCAGGCTGGAGGGGTGTCTCGGCACTTAGGGAATGTGGGGGGGCACAGATACCTCCGTCCAGGCTGGAGGGTCCCTGGGGAGCTTAGCGGGTTCGTAGGGGGCACAGATACCTAAATCCAGGCTGGAGGGATCCAGGGGGGGCTTACGGGGTTCAGGGGGCACAGATACTTATCTCTAGGCTGTAGTGGTCCCTGGTGGGCTTAGGGGGTTTTGGGGTGCCCCAGATACCTAAGTCCATGCTGTAGGCCTCCCTACAGGTGCTTATGGGTTCATGGGGTGCACAGATACTTATGTCCAGGCTGGAGGGGGCAGGAGGGTTTGGGGTTTCATGGGGGGCACAGATACGAACCTCCAGGCTGTAGGAGTCCCAGGGGGGCTGTGGGGGTACAGATACCTACATCTAGGCTGGAGGGGTCCTGGGGGTATAGAGGGTTTGTGGGGGGCACAGATACCTAGGTACAGGCTGTCGGTGTCCCGAGGAGATGAGGCGGTTCACTGGGGGCTCAGATACATCCAGGCTGGATGTGTCCCGAGGAGCTTAGGGGGTTCGTGAGGTGCTCAGACACCTGTGTCCAGGCTGTAGGGATCCCTGGGGGCTTAGGGGGTTCGTGGGGGTCACAGGTAGATACGTCCAGGCTGAAGTGGTAATGGGAGTGCTTAAGGGATCGGGGCTGACACAGATACCTACGTCCAGGGTCTAGGGGTCCCGAGGGGATTGGGGGTTGAGGGGGGAACAGATACCTACGTCATAGCTGGAGGTGTCTTGGGTGGTTTAGGAGGTTCGTTGGAGTCACAGATACCTAAGTCCAGGCTGTAGGGGTTCCTGGGGCATTCAGGGATTTCTGGGGGTCACAGATACCTACGTGGAGACTAGAGGGGTCCCAGAGGTCTTAGGAGAATTATGGGGGTCACAGATACCTACATGCAGACTGGAGGGGTCCTGGAGCGCTTAGGAGATTTATGGGGGGCACAGATACCAACATACTGGCTGTAAAGGTCCCTGGGGGGCTTTGTGGGTTCGGGGGGTACAGATACCAATGTCCTGGCTGTAGATGTTCCTGGGGTACATAGAGGGGCTGTGGTCGCACATAACCCTACATCCAGGCTGTCGGGGTCCCGGGGGCCCCTGGCCAAATTGGGTCCCTCTGGAAAAGTCTCCCTCACGGTGGCCCCAGGGCTGGAGGAGCTCCCACTCCCTGATATGGCGCAGAGGCTGCAGCAGGGGCACAGAGCTTCTCTGGTGTCAGGGCCACAGCGGGGCAGGGGTAAAGGAGTGAGACCAGACAAGCTCTGTGCCCCTGCTGCAGCCCCCAGGTAATAGAAGGGAGTGGGAGCTCTTCCAGCCCTGAGGCCACCGTGGAGGAACATCTACAGCCAGGACATTGGTATCTGTCATACATTAGAAGCAAGAGGAAGACTAAGGACAGGGTAGGCCCACTGCTCAGTGAGGAGGGGGAAACAGTAACGGGAGACTTGGAAATGGCAGAGATGCTTAATGACTTCTTTGTTTCAGTCTTCACTGAGAAGTCTGAAGGAATGTCTAGTATAGTGAATGCTTACGGGAAGAGGGTAGGTTTAGAAGAGAAAATAAGGAAAGAGCAAGTAAAAAATCACTTAGAAAAGTTAGATGCCTGCAAGTCACCAGGGCCTGATGAAATGCATCCTAGAATACTCAAGGAGTTAATAGAGGAGGTATCTGAGCCTCTAGCTATTATCTTTGGGAAATCATGGGAGACGGGGGAGATTCCAGAAGACTGGAAAGGGGCAAATATAGTGCCCATCTATAAAAAGGGAAATAAAAACAACCCAGGAAACTACAGACCAGTTAGTTTAACTTCTGTGCCAGGGAAGATAATGGAGCAGGTAATCAAAGAAATCATCTCCAAACACTTGGAAGGTGGTAAGGTGATAGGGAATAGCCAGCATGGATTTGTAAAGAACAAATCGTGTCAAACTAATCTGATAGCGTTCTTTGATAGGATAACGAGCCTTGTGGATAAGGGAGAAGCGGTGGATGTGATATACCTAGACTTTAGTAAGGCATTTGATACGGTCTCACATGATATTCTTATAGATAAAGTAGGAAAGTACAATTTAGATGGGGCTACTATAAGGTGGGTGCATAACTGGCTGGATAACCGTACTCAGAGAGTAGTTGTTAATGGCTCCCAATCCTGCTGGAAAGGTATAACAAGTGGGGTTCCGCAGGGGTCTGTTTTGGGACCGGTTCTGTTCAATATCTTCATCAACGATTTAGATGTTGGCATAGAAAGTACGCTTATTAAGTTTGCGGATGATACCAAACTGGGAGGGATTGCAACTGCTTTGGAGGACAGGGTCAAAATTCAAAATGATCTGGACAAATTGGAGAAATGGTCTGAGGTAAACAGGATGAAGTTCAATAAAGATAAATGCAAAGTGCTCCACTTAGGAAGGAACAATCAGTTTCACACATACAGAATGGGAAGAGACTGTCTAGGAAGGAGTATGGCAGAAAGAGATCTAGGGGTCGTAGTGGACCACAAGCTTAATATGAGTCAACAGTGTGATACTGTTGCAAAAAAAGCAAACGTGATTCTGGGATGCATTAACAGGTGTGTTGTAAACAAGACACGAGAAGTCATTCTTCCGCTTTACTCTGCGCTGGTTAGGCCTCAACTGAAGTATTGTGTCCAGTTCTGGGCACCACATTTCAAGAAAGATGTGGAGAAATTGGAGAGGGTCCAGAGAAGAGCAACAAGAATGATTAAAGGTCTTGAGAACATGACCTATGAAGGAAGGCTGAAGGAATTGGGTTTGTTTAGTTTGGAAAAGAGAAGACTGAGAGGGGACATGATAGCAGTTTTCAGGTATCTAAAAAGGTGTCATCAGGAGGAGGGAGAAAACTTGTTCACCTTAGCCTCCAATGATAGAACAAGAAGCAATGGGCTTAAACTGCAGCAAGGGAGATTTAGGTTGGACATTAGGAAAAAGTTCCTAACTGTCAGGGTAGTTAAACACTGGAATAGATTGCCTAGGGAAGTTGTGGAATCTCCATCTCTGGAGATATTTAAGAGTAGGTTAGATAAATGTCTATTAGGGATGGTCTAGACAGTATTTGGTCCTGCCATGAGGGCAGGGGACTGGACTCGATGACCTCTCGAGGTCCCTTCCAGTCCTAGAGTCTATGAGTCTATGAGTAATCTGTGCCCCCCATAAACCACCTAATCCCCACGGGAACCGCTACAGCCAGGATGTTGGTATCTGTCCCCCTATAAATCTCCTAAGCCCTCTGGAACCCTTCCAGTCTGAACGTAGGTATCTGTGACCCCCAGAAATCCCCGAATACCTCAGGAACCCCTACAGCCTGGACTTAGGTATCTGTGACTCCAACGAACCTCCTAAACCACCCAGGACCCCTTCAGCTAGGACGTAGGCATCTGTTCCCCCCTCAACCCCCAATCCCCTCGGGACCCCTAGACCCTGGACGTAGGTATCTGTGTCCGCCCCGATTCCCTAAGCACCCCCATTACCCCTTTAGCCTGGACGTAGGTATCTGTACTCCCACAAACCCCCTAAACGTCCCAGCGACCCCTTCAGCCTGGAAGTCCCTATCTGTGACACCCACGAACCTCTAACCTCCCAGGGATCCCTACACCCTGGACACAGGTGTCTGAGCACCCCACAAACCCCCTAAGCTCCTCGGGACACATCCAGCCTGGATGTATCTGAGCCCCCAGTGAACCGCCTAATCTCCTCGGGACACCGACAGCCTGTACCTAGGTATCTGTGCCCCCCACAAACCCCCTATAACCCCCAGGACCCATCCAGACTAGATGTAGGTATCTGCACCCCCACAGCCCCCCTGGGACTCCTACAGCCTGGAGGTTTGTATCTGTGCCCCTCATGAAACCCCAACCCCCCCTGTCCCCTCCAGACTGGACATAAGTATCTGTGCACCCCACGAACCCATAAGCACCTGTAGGGAGGCCTACAGCATGGACTTAGGTATTTGGTGCCTCCCAAAACCCCCTAAGCCCACCAGGGACCCCTATAGCCTAGAGATAAGCATCTGTGCTCCATGAACCCCATAAGCCCCCCCTGGACCCATCCAGTCTGGACTTAGGTATCTGTGCCCCACATGAACCCGCTAAGCCCCCCAGGGACCCTCCAGCCTGAATGGAAGTATCTGTGCCCCCACAACCCCTAAGTGCCGAGAAACCCCTCCAGCCTGGAGGTAGTTATCTGTGCGAACCAGAAACCGCTTTAGCCCCCCCAGGGACCACTCCAGCCTGAATGCAGATATCTGTGCCCAACACAAACGGCGTAAGCCCCCCCCCGGGAACCCTCCAGCCTAAACCTAGGTATCTGTGCCCCCGCAACACACTAATTCCCCCTGGAAGACCTATTGCCTGGAAGTAGGTATCTCTGCCCCCCACAAACCCCCTAAGCCTCCCAGGGACCCCTACAGCCTAGACGTAGGTATCTCTGCCACCCAGAAAACCCCTAATCCACCCAGGGAACCCTACAGCATGGACCTAGGTATCTGTGCCCCCCAGGAACTCCCTAAACCCCCCAGGAACCTCTCCAACCTGGACATAGATATCTGTGCCTCCCAAAAAACCCTAAGCCCCCCGGGACCCCTAGAGTATGGAGATAGGTATCTCTGCCATCCGCAAAAACCCCTAATCCTCTCTGGAACCTCTCCAGCCTGGATGTACATATCTGTGCCCCTCCCCACAAACCACCTAAGCCCCCCGGGACCCCTCCAGCCTGGATGTAGGTATCTGTGCCCCCCCAAAGACCTTAGCCCACCCAAAATGCCTATAGCCTGGATGTAGGTATCTGTGTCTCCTACAGTACCACTAAGCCCCCCCCCAGGGACCTCTCCAGGACATACATAGGTATCTGTGCCCCTCACCAAGTCCCTATACCCCCAGGGATCACTGTGCTCACCACAACCCCCTAAGCGTCCAGGGACCCCTTCAGACTGGACGTAGATATTGCTGTCCTCCAGGAAGCCTTTAATCCCCACCAGGACCTCTACAGCCTGGACGCAAGTACCTATGCCCCTCACAACCCCCCTAACTCTAACAGGGTCCCACCCATACTGGATGTAGATATCTGTGACCCTATGAACCTCCATAAGCCCTCGAGGGATCTCTACAGCCTCCACGTAGGTGCGATGCTCTGTGCATTACCCTGTGTGGCCACATGGTGTCACTGTTGCTCCATGTAGGAAATGCTCTGTGGATTACCCTGTGTGACCACACAGTGTCACTGTTGCTCCATGCAGGAAATGATCTGTGTATTACCCTGCATGGCCACATGGTGTCACTCTTGCTCCTTGCAGGAAATGCTCTGTGCATTACCCTGTATGGCCACACGGTGTCACTGTTGCTTCATGCGGGAAATGCTCTGTGCATTACCCTGTGTGGCTACATGGTGTCACTGTTGCTCCACGGGGGAAATGCTCTGGGCATTACCCTGCATGGCCACACAGTGTTACTGTTGCTCCATGCGCGAAATGCTCTGGGCATTACTGTGATGGAGTGGGGACTGTCTGTGTGGGGGATGGGAGAGCAGCGGGTGACTTTAGGTGAGGGACAGGACCAAAGCCTGTAACTTAAGTTAGGCAGCGGGGAGGGGGTCAGCACCTTTGCCCAGGAAGCTGAATAAAGGAAGGGGCTGGCTGGAGGGAGTTAGTTCAGTTTTGGTTTGGAGCTGGGTTGTTGGAATTCAGGGAATCCCAAACTGGGAACTAAGCTTCCTGAACCCCCAGAAGGACTCGATTGAGGGGTCCTGGTTGTGCCCAAAAGCCCTGCTGTATCCTTCATTCCTGTTGGCCAAAAAAACCTTCTGTTTTACTGGCTGGCTGAGTCACTGTGTGTCCCAGGAAGAGGGGTGCAGGGCCAGATTCCACCACACTACGTGACACCCCCTAAGTCCCTCTGGGACCCCTGCAGCCTGGACGTAGGTATCTGTGCCCCCCACCAAACTCCTGAGCCCCCCCCCGACCCCCTACAGTCTGGACCTAGATATCTGTGCCCCCCACGAACTCCCTATGCCCCCCAGGGACCCCTTGATCATGGACGTAGGTGGAACCCTTCTGCCAGGCTGAATTGATAGCAGCAAGGACTGGGTTCAATACATAGGGGTCCCTTGCCTACAATGTAATGCAAACCAGCTCGAGCCCCCACCCAGTGACATGGGAAAATTTTACATACGCACTCCTAGGTTCCTCAAAGAGGCAATACTTCCCCTCTCGCAAGCACAGAGTCTGGGTGTAGCAGAAAATGTTTAATAACGTGAGATAAACAACATAGCATTAAATTGGGAAAACACCTCAACTAGGCCGTGTCCTTTTCCCTGGGCTCATGAGTCCAGCAATCCCCAAATCACCCCAAGGCTCCAAAGTCCAATATCTCCAACGTTTCAAGAGTCCAGCAACCCCAAAATCACCCACAGTTGCGCAACCCCAGAGTTCAAGAGTCTATCTGCAGGGTTTTTCCCCCTGCCAGCCTGAGTAGAAAGGGGCACCTTATGTGGTCCACTGCTGACTGCTCTGCCTCTCCATGGGATTCTGCTTTTGCCTTCCCCACAAACTGCTCAGCTCGGTCCACCAGCTTCTCTGCCAGCCGACCTGTGTTCTGCTCCAGCTATCCCCCAAAACTGCTAGACTCATCTCACTCCGTGGGACACTCCCACAAACTGCTCCTGTCTACCAACTACTGTGTTCTGCAATACAGTTTCAGAGTCCCCCACAAGCTAACACATCTTTTCAGTGATTTCAGCTCAAGAACCTAGAAATTCAACTTTTAAGAGAATAAAAAATCAATACTGCTATTCAACTGTTAAAAGAAAAAAAGTGCAATTGGTGACTCTAGCTCACCCAAGGAGCCCACTCCCTTGTCTAGTGAGTGCCACTCAACTGATGGTGAGAATCCCTGTCTCAAAGCTGTTTCACAGTTCCTCATCCACACAATCAGGGTGACAACACTCCACATCTCACACCCCAACAACAAATAAACTGGGGATACCATAGCTGCCAAAGTAACCATCCCAGGCTGCCGTGGCCGTGTCACGCACGGTGAGTGTGTCTATGCAAACATGATCAGACCCTGAAATCCTTTTCCACACTTGCCATAATTCACCACCAGATGTGAGGGTAGAGTTCATCCTGCTTCTGCTTACATAGGTATCTGTGCTCCCCACAACCCCCTAATCCCACCAGAACCCATCTAGCCTGGATAATGGTGTCTGTGCTCTCCACAAACCTCTAAGCCCCCCAGGGAACCCACAAGCCCAGATGTAGGCATCTGTATGCCCCACACACCCTTTAATATCCACAGGAACCTTCCAGACTGTAGCTAGGTATCTGTGACCCCTAGAGCCCCACAAAGTCCCTCGGGACCCCTACAGCATGGATGTTTGTATCTGTGACCGACAAAAACCGCCTAACCTACCCAGGGCCACCTACCATCAGGATGTAGGTATCTGTTCCCCCCCCCAAACACACCTAATCCCCCCGGAACCCCTCCAGCCTAGATGTAGGTATCTCTGACCCCACGAATCCGCTAAGACATGACAGGACCCCTCCAGCATCGACATAGGTATCTGTGCCCACACAACCCTCCTAAGACCCCCAAAACCCCTCCAGCCTAGACGCAGGTATCTGTGCCTAGCATGAACCCCCAAAGGTCCCTAGGACCCCTCTTGCCTGGATGAATGTATCTGTGCCCCTTTCAAACCCCTAAGCCCCCCCCAGGATCCCTATAGACCGGACGTAGATATCTGTGCACCCTCACGAACCCACTGATCCTCCCAGCGACCCCTACAGCATGGAAGTAGGTATCTGTACCCCAAAATTCCCCAAAGCAACCCCAGGACCCCTACAGCCTCGATATAGGTATCTGTGCCCCCGCACAACTCCCTAATACCCCCAGAACTCCTCCAGCCTGGACGTAGATATTTGTGACTTCCAGGAACCCCCAAAGCCCTCCCCAGGACTTCTCCAGTCCCTACATAGGTATCTCTGCCCCCCACCAGCCTTCTAAGACCCATAGGGCCCCCACCAGCCTGGTTATAGCTATGTGTACGCCACACAAACCCCCTAAGCTCCCCAGGGCCCCCTCCAACCGGTACGTAGGTATCAGCGCAACCACAAACCCTTAAGTCCACCAGGGACCCCTCCAGACCATACGTAGGTTTCTGTGACCCTTACCAACTCCTTAAACCCCCAGGGACCACTACAGCATGGACGTATGTATCTATGCTCACCACAACCCCCTAAGCCATCCAGGGACCTCTCCAGCCCTGACGTAGATATTGGTGCCCCTCATGAAGCCCCTAATGCCCACCAGAATATCTCCAGCCTGGACGTAGCTATCTGTGCCCCCCATGACCCCTAAGTCCCCCAGGGATCTCTACAGCCTCTACATAGGCGTGATGCTCTGTGCATTACCCTGCATGGCCACATGTTGTCACTGTTCCTCTATGAGAGAAATGCTCTGTGCATTACTCTGCGTAGCCACATGGAATCACTGTTGCTCCATCCAGGAAATGTTCTGTGCATTTCCCTGCATGGCCACATGGTGTCACTGTTGCTCCATGCAGGAAATGCTCTGTCCATTACCTGGTGTGGTCACAAGGCGTCAATGTTGCTTCATGCGGGAAATGCTCTGTGCATTACCCTGTGTGGCCACATGGTGTCACTCTTGCTCCATGCAGGAAATGCTCTTTGCATTACCCTGTGTGGCCACACGGTGCCACTGTTGCTCCATGCAGGAAATGCTCTGTGTATTACCCTGTGTGGCCACACAGTGTCACTCTTGCTCCACGGGGGAAATGCTCTGGGCATTACCCTGCATGGCCACACAGTGTTACTGTTGCTCCATGCGCGAAATGCTCTGGGCGTTACTGTGATGGAGTGGGGACTGTCTGTGTGGGGGATGGGAGAGCAGCGGGTGACTTTAGGTGAGGGACAGGACCTAAGCCTGTAACTTAAGCTACGCAGCGGGGAGGGGGTCAGCACCTTTTCCCAGGAAGCTGAATAAAGGAAGGGGCTGGCTGGAGGGAGTTAGTTCAGTTTTGGTTTGGAGCTGGGTTGTTGGAATTCAGGGAATCCCAAACTGGGAACTAAGCTTCCTGAACCCCCAGAAGGACTCGATTGAGGGGTCCTGGTTGTGCCCAAAAGCCCTGCTGTATCCTTCATTCCTGTTGGCCAAAAAAACCTTCTGTTTTACTGGCTGGCTGAGTCACTGTGTGTCCCAGGAAGAGGGGTGCAGGGCCAGATTCCACCACACTACGTTACACCCCCTAAGTCCCTCTGGGACCCCTGCAGCCTGGACGTATGTATCTATGCTCACCACAACCCCCTAAGCCATCCAGGGACCTCTCCAGCCCTGACGTAGATATTTGTGCCCCTCATGAAGCCCCTAATGCCCACCAGAATGTCTCCAGCCTGGACGTAGCTATCTGTGCCCCCCACTACCCCTAAGCCCCCCAGGGATCTCTACAGCCTCTACATAGGCGTGATGCTCTGTGCATTACCCTGCATGGCCACATGTTGTCACTGTTCCTCTATGAGAGAAATGCTCTGTGCATTACCCTGCATGGCCACATGGTGTCACTGTTTCTCCATGCAGGAAATGCTCTGTCCATTAGCTGGTGTGGTCACAAGGCGTCAATGTTGCTCCATGTGGGAAATGCTCTGTGCATTACCCTGTGTGGCCACACGGTGTCACAGTTGTTCCATATGGGAAATGTTCTGTGCGTTACCGTGCGTGGCCACATGGTGTCACTGTTGCTCCATGCGGGAAATGCTCTGGGCATTACTGTGATGGAGTAGGGACTGTCTGTGTGGGGGATGGGAGAGCAGGGGGTGACTTTAGGACCGGACACGTGCTCAGCCTGTAACCTGAGCTAGGCGTGGGGAGGGGTCAGCACCTTTGCCCGGGAAGCTGGACACAGGAAATGGCCAGCTGGAGGGAGTTGGGTTAGTTCAGTTTCGGTTTTGGTCTGGGTGGTTGGAATTCAGGGATTCCCAAACTGGGAACTAAGTTTCCTGAACCCCTAGAAGGACTTGATTGTGGGGTCCTGCTTGTGCCTCCAAGCTCTGCTGTATCCTTCGCTCCTGTTGTCCAATAAACCTTCTGTTTTACTGGCTGGCTGAGAGTCACTGTGAGTCCCAGGAAGAGGGGTGCAGGACCGGACTCCCCCACACTCCTTGACAGACCCTAAGCCCCTCCGAGACCCCTGCAGCCTGAACTTAGGTATCTGTGCCCCCCACAAACCCCCTAAGCCCCCGAGGGACCTATACAGCCAGAACATTGGTATCTGTACCCCATATAGACTCCATAAGCCCCTTGCGACACTCCAGTGTGCACGTAGGTATATGTGCCCCTCAGAAACCCTCTAAGCCCCCAGGAACCCCTACAGCCTGGACATAGGTATTTGCACTTCCACAACCCCTCTAACCCCCCGCTCCCGGGACATCTGCAATCTGGACGTAGATATCTGTGCCCCTCACGAAACCTCTAACCCCCCCTGGGAACGATACAGCCTGGACATACGTATCTGTGCCCACTCGAACCCCTAAAACCCACTGGTACCCCTACAGCCTGGACATCATAGGTGTCTTTGGCCCCCACAAATCCCCTAAGACTCCCAGGATGCCTCCAGCCTGGACGTAGGTATCTTTGCCCCCCACTAACCTCCTAAGCCCCCCTGGTAACCCTACAGCCTGGATGTAGGAATATGTGCCCCCCACGAACCCTCTAAGCCCCCATGGGACCCCTAGAGCATGGAGATTGGTATCTGTGTCCCCCCCAAACTCTCTAAGCCCCCCAGGGACCGCTATGGCCTGGACATAGGTATCTGTGCACCCCAAGGCCCCTAAGATCCCCCGGACCTCTGCAGCCTGGCTGTAGGTGTGACGGTGCTGCCCGTGGGAGCCAGCTCAGCTCACTCAATCAGAGTGAATTGCAAACAAAACAGGGCAGACAAATCCCAAACGCTGCTGGTTATTTCAATACTTAGATTTACCAAGCCAGCACAAAACAGCTTCTGTAGTACCTCACTGGTTACTTAGAAGTTTAAACCACGCAGTTCCCTTAAAGTACCCAGCCTCAGGCCTCCGTCCAGACACACCTGTTAGATATGATGATGATTCCTGAAAATCTTACTTCATCATATAAAAGAAAAGATTCTTCCGATCCCAAAGGATCAGCCACATAACCAGGTTCAATTATAACTTAGATTTTACCTAAAATACATGCTATAGCCAATTCTTATTAACTAAGCTAAAATTTATTAGAAAAGAAAAGAGAGAGAGTGAGTGTTGGTTAAAAGATTAATAGACATATAGACTTGAATTCAATTTTTGAGGTTCAGATACAAAGTAGAGATGAGCTTGTAGTTGCCAAAAGTCCTTTTAGAAATAGTCCATAGGTTATAATCCAATGTCCATATTCAGGGTGGCTCCAGTCAATGACTGGGGATCTCAGTCCTTGTGGCTTAAGGTTTCCCCCTCTTGAAACCCAAAGCAGATCTGAGATGAAGAAGGATCGTGTCCCAGGTTCTTAAACATTTCCAGCAGCCTTTCAGCCTGAGAAAACAATAGGCTTAACTCTTCTTCCAAACATCCTGGCAATTAGTACATCCATCAAACAGTTCAGATACAGATTACCACAACCTTCAAAGAGACACAGACAATAATACTATTTCACTCAAGTATCATCATAAATGTTAATATTCTTTTTTTGCTCTTTGAATTAAAACTAGAGCAATAGACAAGACTTGTTTGCTGACATCACAAGACCTGAGCAAACACCTCCCCTTCTACCTCTAACACTGCAGACTTGCATTTCAAAGCTCTGTTCATTTACATATCTTGTTAACCAGTTTTTAAGGTTCACCCACGGGGCAGGTCAGTCGGTGAGGTGAGTTAATTAACTCTTTCTGGCCCTGTCACCTTTCAATGAGATATTAGATTATACTTATGTCAGGGACTCTAACCCAGACGGCAAAGTTCGTTGTCTGACCGCGAGAGAGGCAGGCAACACCAGCAAGGTCCGATCAAAAGCTCTTTATTGACAAGTGCACGCATCAATAGAGAGCAGCTCGTCTCCAGAGAGAACCAGCCTGCTCTTTACATCTTAGTATAAGCCTATGTAGACAGTTCCGTCGCGTCATAAATTATTCACTGGAGCAACCCACCCCCTTCTTCTAACAACTAGAAACTAGACACCTTTAGTATACATGCATGCCTAAAGTTAGAAACGTAGGGGAGTTAAAAACAAACAAAGAACAAAACCAGGGAGCGAAAACAAGGAGGCTGGGAAACTAGGACTCTTATCAGTTCTTCGAAGGAGCTGCCCGAACACAGCACATCTGGTACTATGCCAGGAATGCAGCTTCTCTCTTATCTCACTTTTTCCCAGCGCTTGTGAGACATGCTGCTGCTTCTCAGTGTTTTCCACTCAGGGATTACCCACAAACCTCTGTTAGCCTGACTTTGGTCAGGTTGGCATACCTGGTTTTGTCTGCTATATCTTTATTCAGGCCTAACAATCCCCCCTTTGTCCCTAGAGGACCATAATGGGACTCTTGGGACACATATCCATTTAACAATTGTACGGGGGAGGCTAGTAAACCATGACCCAAGGTCTGAGTGGAGGTCCTTAAAACTAAAAGTGTGATCAAGAGATATAGCATGGAAAACAACAGCAACATTCTTAATAGCTTGTAAATCTTTGTCAATTAAGCCAGAGTGATTAACAGCAAAGCAACATTTTTCCCCAATGCGAGCACAAGCCCCTCTCTAATTCAGCATTCATGGCATTTAGCACACGTCTATTTTGCAAAGTTACTTCTGCTACTTCATCAGTCTTTCGTTGCAACTTTTGGAAAGCGTCTATTAATGCATTAGCTGGTTTTTTCAAGCTCTGCAGAAATATTTACAACTGCTCTCTTGAGCTTAGCCACCCACAATCCAGGAATGAGTGCACGGACAAAAGAGTGGAATCCTGTTTGTCTGACAACTAAGGGATTGGGGCACTGACTATAAATCAGTTAGGTATACCAAGTGGTCTAATTTCCCAGATGTTTTGGTGAATAATCCAGTCCCATGTGCATCCTCCCCATGGACCCGTCAGGATTCGGTATGTGGAAGCCCACACCCCCCAGTCCAAATGCTTGGAAGGAGCACTGTAAATGTTTACACTTTCACCCAGAAAGTCTTTAGTATATCTCCATGACCACAGATCAGATGGTACTCCTGATGTGTCTGTAAGGGCAGTGGGCCAAGTCTGGTACTCAAGATCACTCCAAATGGCCATCAGCTGGTCATTCAGGAAATTCTGAATGTCCAAACATACTAGATCCCACGGCAATGCCTTCCCAGCCTCAGTGATATTTAATACCATCTTTCCTTGGTGTAGTACTATATTACATTTGTTATTTAACTATTTTCAGGTACTTTTAAAAGGCATTGACATTAATAGCATAGGAGGGGGTTACATTATTAGTCACTGGAATGGTTTCAATACAGGTAAAATTTCCAGTGGCAGAACAAACTCTTCGGGTACTTGTTATTTAAAATCCAATTAGAGAGAGCAATACATGCTGAAGAATTTATCCACAACACAGGGCACAGCCTGTAGAATAAACCCCAAAATCCAATCAATACCACATTCCCAAGCATGGGTCCCACAAATTTTTTCTGCCAGTGTACAATTCTTTGTTTCTTCACCGGGGTCAGTTCTTAATGTCCTTTCTAGTCAGGAATTCCTGGACTTTAGCAATTTCAGTGGAGTGAGTGTTCCTTCTTCTTTCCCAAAACAGTCTTGGTGCAGCATCGTATAGGGGAGAGGTTACTAGCACATCACCCTGTAATGGTTTTGCTTTTTCTAGAAAAATTCAAAGGCACAGTAGATCTGTCAGTGGATAAGGGAGAGGCTACTAGCACTTCACCTTGTACTTTTTCCCTACTGTCCAGAAGGCACAGTGGAGCTAGAAGGTGAAATAGGCTAATCATCAGTAGGAGAATTCTCCCAATGTGGAGGGGTCTTTTTGCAGTGAGAATCTTGGGTCCAAGCAGTCAGTCTTTGGTACTTCACAGCGGTGTTGGTAGTCATCAGGACTTAAGGGCCTTTCCAGCATGGAGCCAAGGCAGTCTTTCGTTGGTGGACCTTTACATCAATCCCGTCTCCTGGTTCCAAGGAGTGGCAGGGCTGCTAGGGTCTTTGGGTAGCGCTTCCTTACCTGTGAGAAAAAAAACTTAACACATTTCATTAGTGCCTGGCAGTGTTTTTCAGATCTCATAGCTGCATGGGCAAATTCAAGCCCTCCTTTTCCTGGTTGTTAACCAAGTCTTAACTGTGAGCAGTGTCCTTGAATGGAGTCAGTGTCTTATCTATAGCCTGAGCTTGCTATTTTATTTTATTTTATTTTTTCAGTTAATTCATTCTGTTCTTTGTGCTTCTTCCTTTCTTGGCTTCTTTTAACCTGCAAAGGAAACTTTCACTTTTTACTTATACACCTTTTTCCCAACAATGAACACCTACACATTGTCATTATACAGTACATTAGTCTTATTATTTAATATATGCCACACACACCCTTTTACTAAAATAACCTTATTACAGAGCTTTCGAGCAACAAGCCAGGACAAGCACACCCACTTTGAGGAGTTCACTCAATACAACCTCTAGTCCAATAGCCTTCCACCATCCCCAGCCCTCTGGCTAGAAATCTGAGGTAGCCAGAAAGATCCCATGTACAATATGGGGAGTGGGTTAACTTTTCATGTCCTTGCTTTCAAAGACTGTTGGTATGCAAATTTTAACAACAATTTTTGCAATTAACAATTTGACCAATAAAGTTTCTTTTCCTTACTTAAGGAAATGCATTAGACTTTAGTATATCACATTCTCCTGATTTACCTAAACACTTTGTATTCCAAGTTGAACAAAACAAGTATCTGCATTTTAATTTAACCTTTTTGTTTGATTTTAAACTAGATTATTTTATAAAAATATTAAACACAAAAATTCCGGCCACAAGACAAACACCACAAGACAGAACATAGAACACAAAACATAATTTCTATTGTGCCAGTAAATGCATGGTACGTTGAATGCTGTTTAGCTGGCATCAGTTTTCTCTGATTATCTGAAAGACAAAAAAACAGAGGTCTACCCCTTCTGGGCAGACAATCATTGCTTAAAATAGACAAATACCCTTGTTGATTTCAGGAAAAACAGAGGAATTATCCCATATTTTATGTGTTTCATAGGCAGCCCAGGTTTCAGTGGCTCCTACCTTATCAGTTAGATAATTTGCATGAATACAGATGCTTTCTGGCTTGCTTTTTACTTTTAACTCTTGCTTTCAAACACTGAAAGAAAACATCACTACTTATAGTGCCCTTACAGCCTAATAAAATTTCAATTACATAGCACTATATACATTCTTCAGCTAATTTAACTAAATTCTAAATGATTGCAATTAACAATTTCTTTGCCTCAATTTATTTACAAACATTTCAAAGACACCAAGAACTTTCCTCTTTAGCATTTTTACAAAGTTCAACTGCTGTTTCCTCCAGCAACTACAGAGTTAACTTCTCACTCTCCCTTAAATCACTTGCTTGTCTCCCAACAGCCACTTTTATCAACTCAAATCACCATTCCAAGTAAGCTCTGGGTATTTGAAATCCCCATGCTTACACTTACTTACTCCTTCCTTCCACTACACCCTTAAAGTTTTCCAACCTGTTTTCCAATCTCTCTGTCTGTTGCCTGCCCGCCTGGGCCCGATCCTGCTTTTCTCACTGAACCGTCCCTTCCATAGGCACCAACTTCTTCCACTACCAGTTTAGCTAGGAGGGTGGGCTTCTCAACTAGCCCCCCACCCCTCCTGGTCTCTTCCCTTAAACATTCTTACTCACAAGACTACCCGAGTCCTCCTTCATGAGGCTTGCCACCTAGACGAAGACACATGGCCCATTGGGCAAAGGCCATTTACTTAACATATAATTTGAAGGACTACTCTTAGAGGGTTTACCCAGAGACTCATTCATCTGTTTGACACTTAAACAGAAAAGAGAATTACACAGAGAGCAGAGGGAATTACAGTCTAAGCCAGACTTTCCCACTTCTATACACTGACCGCTACAGGGGACAGGACAGAAGGATCTCAATTTAACCTCAGAGCTGTCTCGCACACATGGCTTCCACTCCGAGGAATTACGAACAAGAGGTTCAGTTCCACCCACACTCCTAACACCCAAATGAACAGAGAAAAAAAACAACAACAGTAACGGGTTAAATAGAACAGAACCAGAACCAGATAGTGTTTCCTTATCCTATTAGGACTCACTTTTACTCATGCAGTTCTCAGCATATAACACCAACAGTACCAAGCAAAGCAAACACAAAATAACAAGGGTAAAACAAATAGATGGTGCAAATTCTGCAGGGCTCCCCCCTTCTTAATTGCTCACCAAACTGTGACAAATTTCTGTTACCAATCTATCCCTCATGTCAGATGATCAGGCTGACACTACAGGATCGTTGGGGGAAGATAAAGAAAACACACCATATAACTGAATTTTAAAGCTTCATTAATAAAATAATAAAACAACAACGGAGAGTGTTGGGAACGCTCCCACATCACTCAGGAAAATATTAATGCCCCAAGCCCGAAGCTCCTTTCATACTTACACACGTACGTCCAGACTGGCCACTTCTGTGTATAATGTTCAGAGGAGGGGGAGAGGTGGAAGGGAGATTATCCTGTATACAGCTTGTCCAGAATTTCCAACATGCTTCTGCTCTTGGGAGGGCTGTTCTTTTACACCCTGGAATCTCCTGCGGCGTCTCTTTCAGAGATTCCAGTCCAGGTCGGCTGCCTGTGGCTTCTTTGGTGTCACCAAGCCACACCGACTCCAGGGTCACAAAGGCACACTGTTGGATCTTACTGGACAGTTAAGCTTTGCAAATGTAATTTCAGTTCTGTAACTTGTATTTCCTTTGCTTCGCCTCTGTCTATATTTTTTCCTTCACAGCCAGCTGGGGCCGAAAGCAGCCCCTCCCTGCACCAAGCACAGTCCGCGCCGATTCCTGACCCTGAACGCAGAGCACCCCCCTCCTTCCATCCCGGGGCCAAGATGATTTTTAAATTAACCCGTTCCTTATGTCTTTTTCTTTCTTTTTCTCTTTCCCATTAAACATTCTAGTAGCAATGCTAACTACTTCAGACAAACTTTTCCCTTGCGTACCATCTGGATGCTTTCTAAATCTTTTGCAATATCCTTTGCACATTGTGACATGAAAACCATTTTAACCATCTCCTTTCCATGATCAGTTTCAGGATTTAAATTCCCATGCTTTTTAACTTCACAAATCAGTCGAGCACAAAAGTCAGAGAGGTGCTTATCTGGATGCTGAACACAAGCAGTCACCTTGCTCCAATTTGGAGTAGCCTCCCCTGCATCTCTAATACCATTCAAAACAGCTTTTAAAAATCCATCCAACTTTGTCTTTTGAGCTGGATTATTGGGATTCCAGTTAGGGTCAGTAATTAGCCAAGGTGCATTCAAATGAGCTGCAGATTTTTCTTTTACTTTTTGTCTTTCATCTTCTGTCATGAGAGTATCTAATAACTGATTTACATTTGCCCAAGTGGGCACATGAGTGAAAAAGATTGTGCAGAACATTCTTTCCACTGCCTCAGGATTGTCTCATAAGTGAGGCATAGTGCACTGCCAGTTAAACAAATTTGAAGTTGCAAACAGGGTATGGGTAAAACCATCTCATGTTCCCCAGCAACCAGTAGAACCAGATAAGTTCTCAATGAGGCTTGTAATATCAGAGGTGTCTCAGAAACATTCTCTCTCATGGAGTTAAGTAACCTAGTGGGGGTCCACAAGGGCAAGGACAAGGGCTGCTGTAATATTGGGGGTGTTTGAAAAGCAGTCCCTGACCAAGTTTGCAAAAGGCTGGCTGGAGGCTGCACAGAGGGGGTGAGGCTGCCTGATTCCTCTGAAGATGAGGGAACATCACTCTGAGCTCCCCCTTGATTCTCCTCTGTCCCTGAACTGTCCCTAACCTGCTTTTGAATCCTTGCACTCCATCAGACGGGGAAGAACAGGAACAAAATTGTCCTCCTCCCGGTGCGGCTCTGGTGCATATGGTGGGTGATTTTTTTACAAGAGCTCTCCATACAAACAGCTTCAAAAGCTACCCATCCCTCCATGGGTTTATAATTATACCATACAAACAAGTAATCCATTTGTCTCGGCCTAAGATCAACCAAAATATCCCTTAAGGAGTTCCTCCTATCTGTGGAAAAGGTTTCACCCACCGGCCAGTCTCTAGTTGGGGACAAATGAAAGGTAAATGATGGCCATTGGATCCAACACAGATTTCTCATCTTAAATTTAACTAGATCAGCTGTCTCAGAAATCTCTTTCCAATCTCTAAGTATCAGAGACAACGGGGCATCCCCCGGGCACTTACTGCCAACTTGTCTCATTTTAATGAAGGGACTCTAACCCCTCTTCATGAAGGGACTCTAACCCCCACCTCCCCGCGTCGAGCGCTCGCTTACCTCTCCAGGGACTTGAACACCTGGACTGAGACTCAAACCCAGGCTGGGACTCTAACCCAGACAACTTGGATCCTGTGCAAACCTGGACTGGGACTCTAACCCAGACCTGGACTGGAACTCTAACCCAGACCTAAGTAGTCAGGGACTCTAACCCCGACAACCTGGACCCTACTCAATGGGTAGGTGGACGTTGCTGGATTTCCAAGAGTTTCAGCTGGTTCACAGAACACGCCTTATCGCCAACGCAGAGATCAGATCACCAGGCAAGGCTCCTCTAAACTGGAGGATGCGCGCTGCGTTGCCTCAGGGTCCGATCCCCCGCCAGAGAGTCAGACGGGTCCCGGCGGAGTCGCCAAAGATGTCAGGGACTCTAACCCAGACGGCAAAGTTCGTTGTCTGACCGCGAGAGAGACAGGCAACACCAGCAAGGTCCGATCAAAAGCTCTTTATTGACAAGTGCACGCATCAATAGAGAGCAGCTCGTCTCCAGAGAGAACCAGCCTGCTCTTTACATCTTAGTATAAGCCTATATAGACAGTTCCGTCGCGTCATAAATTATTCACTGGAGCAACCCACCCCCTTCTTCTAACTACTAGAAACTAGACACCTTTAGTATACATGCATGCCTAAAGTTAGAAATGTAGGGGAGTTAAAAACAAACAAAGAACAAAACCAGGGAGCGAAAACAAGGAGGCTGGGAAACTAGGACTCTTATCAGTTCTTCGAAGGAGCTGCCCGAACACAGCACATCTGGTACTATGCCAGGAATGCAGCTTCTCTCTTATCTCACTTTTTCCCAGCGCTTGTGAGACATGCTGCCACTTCTCAGTGTTTTCCACTCAGGGATTACCCACAAACCTCTGTTAGCCTGACTTTGGTCAGGTTGGCATACCTGGTTTTGTCTGCTATATCTTTATTCAGGCCTAACAATTATAATGTCACAGTCTCGGTGAGTTGACTGCTGCAGCTCCCCGTAGACTCTGCCTGCGCCTCTCACCGAGCTGGAGTACAGCAGGCGAGGGGAGAGCACTCAATGTATTGCATCTACACTAGACGCGATATATCAACCGCCGCTGGATCGATCGCTGCCCACCGATTCGGCAGGTGGTATAGACATACCCCGAGTATCTGGTGATCGGAGCTGGACCCCCGAGGGGGACACATTGAAGGAACTCAGGGGTTAAGGTGCCTCTATTGTCAACTGTCAGGGCTGCTGTGGCTCAGAGGAGGGTGCCTGACTGCCTGGCAGGCTTAGGCGCCGCAAGCCTTGGAGGTGGGAGAAGTGAAGCGGCCACGGCATGCTCGGGGTGCTCGTGCTCGGAGCAGGGGTGAGCTCGGGCGACGGGGGTGCCGCAGGGCACAGCAGGAGAGTTGCCACAAGAGGGGAGCCTCAGGGTGGAGGGGGGAGCTGCCACGGGTGGGGCGCCTCAGGGCAGGGGTGCGGGGGGGGGAGGGTGCAAGGTGGAAGTTTCGCCTAGGGCATGAAACTTCCTTGCAACGGCCCTGCCCCACGCCCTGCCTGCAGCCAGCCCTGCACCCCCTGCCCTACCCTGCCGGCAGTCAGCCTCTGTCTCCAGCCAGCCCTGCACCTTCTGCTTTGCCTTCACCAGCCGCATCCTCCCTGCCCTGTCTCCAGCCAACCCCTGATGCACCCCCCTGCCTGAAGCCAGCCAGCCACGCAGCCCTTGCCCTGCCTGAAGCCAGACCCTACCTCCAGCCAACCCCACATCCACTGGTGCCCTGCACTTCCCAGGGCAGTAACCCTGCACATCTGCTTCAATGAGGGGGGCAGGGAGCAGCTGGGACCCACACATGTGCACACCCTAGGGTGACCAGACAGCAAGTGTGAAAAATCGGGACGGCGTGGGGGGTAATAGGATCCTAGATAAGACCCCAAAATTCGGACTGTCCCTATAAAATTGGGACATCTGGTCACCACAGCACACCCCCAGGACTCCTGAGTTCCATTGCTGGGTTTCCTATTGGTTCCTCTGCTGGTTGTTTTCCTTTTTCTGGGGACTTTGGGCAAGTTGCTCCCCACTCTCGGGCTCTGTCCCCAGCAGTCAAATGGGGATTTCATACCTTCCCGCTATTGGAAAGTGCTGGGAGAATCCCCCAGCGAAAGCTGCTCTGACAGTGCTAAGCAGCATCTGACCATTCAAGGTCGGAGCTCACTGCCCAGGAGGAGTGCTTGGCTCTGGGGTTTCACTTCAGCCCAGTGTAGAGAGAGAGCCCTAACCATGGAGTTTGGCTCAAGAAGACCAAGTCTCCAATTTGTTAAGGGTGTTTTGAATTTCAATCCTGTGCTCCAAAGTGCTTGGTGTCAGTTGTAAACTTTAGGAGCATGCTCTCCACTCCATTTTCCAAATCATTCATGAAAATATAGAATAGTACCTGACACCGGACTGATCCCTGCCAGACCCACTAGGTTCACCCTCCCCGTTGGGCAGCTAAACATGGAGAAGGGCTCCTGGAGTCTTGGCTTTCAACCAGCTCTGCAACCACATTACACTGATTGCAGCTGGACTACATTTCCCTCGTTTGCTTCTGAGAATGTCCTATGGGACTGTGTCGAAAGCCTTAGTAACACCAAGCTAGATCCCATCTATTGTTTACTCACCTCTACCAGGCCCAGAACCCTGCCAAAGAAGGAAAGAGGATTGGTTTGGAATGATTTGTTCTTGACAATTCCACGCTCACTAGTCATAAGAACCAAATCATCCTGTAGGTGCTGCTGACAAACTGAGTGTTTAAGAATGTATTGCAGGATCTCTCCAGATATGGCAGTCAGGCTAGCTAGTCTGTAAGTCCCAGAGGTCTTTTTGTTCCCCTTTGAAAGATAGGTCCTGTCTTGTTCATGGATGGGAAGATGTTCTTTTTCAGGGGTCTCAGACGAGAACTGGGGCACAACACCTGGTTTGTTAAGGCCACAAAAATGGAGGCAGGAACCTCTTCTCTGCTGCTGGCAAAGAACCACAGGTACCTAAAAGATAGGGACTCACATCTTTGAATGGGCTTTAAAAAGGCAGTGGTTAATAAGTTTGGCCCCGACCATTTCTTGTTTCCACAGACTAGACATTTTAGCAAACTTTAGAATTCCTTGGTGCTAAACACTGTGAAACTCCCCTTTCTCCTTCACAGAGGGCTTTAATACCCCTTATCTCACTTGGGCTCTAAACTGCCCATAGTTCGAGAACTGTTCCTGTTCCGATTGGACAGATGGGAGAAGGGAAGTGACCTACCCAAGGCCTACACAACAAGGCGATGGCAGAGCCAGAAAGAGAAGCAACCAGTTCTGACTCCTGTTCTAACAGATGAAAACACCCCAGAGCCCAGGAATCGAGATGGTGGGAAAATTTCATTCAAACCGTTTCTGTCCGAAAATCCCATTTAGACTAAACCAGTTTGTTTCTCAAAATCATAACAAGTGGGATGAAAGATCTTTGCAAAAATATTTTGTTGCAAAACAAAAGCATCTCCTCTTTGTCAGAGTGTGTTAAATTGTCTCCTCGCACACAAAGAGGAGACACTTACATCTCAACCATTAGATAAGATGCTTCAATCTGAGCTAAGTCGTTGCTACTATTAACAATTTCAAAATAAAAAAATACAAATAAAATAGACGATTTCAGCTAATCTATTATGTCATAATCTGGGAAACTTCATATTATGCACTACTTCTAGTGACACTCCCAAATGGATCCGCATCCTTCACCCACCATGAGGTAGGTAAGAGCGGATCATTATTATCCCTACTTGAAAGAGGGAGAAGCTCAGGCTGAGAAAGGAAGAATTGACTTGTCTTAGGTCACACAGCCCGTCAGAGGCAGTGTTGGGAATAGGACCGAAGAGCCCTGATTTTCAAACAAACCATCGGATCTTGAATTTCAGACATTGAATGACCTGAATACTGTGCTCTCAGATGAGCTCCAGACCAACAACAGTGACAGTAATTATTCAGCAAGTATTTGAGGAGAACTGCAATGTTAGAGGGAATCATCAACTGCTCAGAGACAATTAATGCAGAGAAGCAGCAAAATTAATCAAAGATAGAACTGGTTCTGACTTATTTACTTGATCTTAAAAGAGAACAACAAGGACCTGAGTCTCCTCCCTGTCAACTATCCCCCTGCTCAACCAATCAGGGTAGAGACGGAGGACGGGAGGCTGAGGGTTCTCACCAGAGAGCCCAAAGGATGGCCCAGGTCACCGGTGGGGATCACTGCCCGAGCACTATTTCAGTCCCACATTTTTGGGTGGACCTTCCATAGTGGGAGCTGCAGAGGACTTCCCTGCAACACACACACACACACCTCCGTCCTGTTGTTGGGAAGGGAACAGGAGAAAGGACAAAAGAAGCAAGAGAAGAAGAGGAGGGAGGGATGGAGGAAGAGGTGAAACAAAAAGGACAAACCCTAATGTCCCCAGCGATTCTAAGGGACAAAATCCCAGGTGCGCAATAAAATTCTGCCTCCTTAAGCTCGTGTTTTCCATGCCTAGAATTCACTTGTCACCAGATAGATCAGACTGAACAGGTTTCAAACCTCCAGGAGGCTCTTACCTTCTAAACAGGGACGGCTGTTTTCTAGTAAAATCACTACAAGGGAAGGAGGAAACTCGGAAAGAGGTTCCTCCTGGCGCTCACGTCCATGACCCCAAATAATCTCTCAGTCCTCAAAGAGAGACCTGGAGAAGGAAACGTGCTGAAGCAAAGCCACAGAGGTCTCTGAGGTTTCCCTGGCCCCTCGCCCCTGTCCTGCCTGGCTGATGTCAGCATCTCTCTGTGAGGTCACCACCTCCCCACCACCTTTGACCAATAGTCTGAGGTCCTGCAAACGGCCTTTGTGATGTCACTGCCACACCCCTCCCTTGCTGGGCTAATGTCCTGCCCCTGGCCAGGCACTTTGGAGGTTTGAGCTACTCCCTGTGGATCACCCCACTCAAGGAGCGTTCGTTCTAGGCAGCAAGCCTGCTAGACAGGAAAACATCAGACGCTGCTCCCAATGCTACACTCAGTTTTTCAGAAATTAGTCGACTTCATGGTCAGAAGACACCATTAGAGCATCTAACCTGCATATCACAGGCCTCCTGTATGACATAACAGCTACTTTGGGGGCAAACACATTCCAGAAAGGCATCTAGTCTTCATTAAATGACATCAGGAGATGGTGAATCCACCACTTTCCTTGGTAGCTTGCTCCTGTGGTGAATCATCCTCGCTGTTGACTATTGTGCCTCAGTTGTAATATGAATTTGTCTCTTTTCACTTTCCAGCCATTGGGTCTTGTTATGCCTTTCTCTGCTCCATTCAAGAGCCCGTAAATACCCAATCTTTTCTCTCCATTAAGGCCCTTCAACATTTCAATGAAATCACCTTTCAATCTTCTTTTGATAAGCTAAACAGGTTGAGCTCTTTCAATAGCTCACTGGAAGGCATTTTTCTCCAGCCCTCAGAACATTTGGTGGCTCTTTGCTGCCCTAGCTCCAATTTCACAACATCTTTTTCAAATGAGGATACCAGAACTGGAGGCAGTATAAAGGTTGTATAAAGGTAAAATTAAATAGGTTGCAGAGGAGTTTTTTTTAATTTCGGCTTTTGTTGCTAAAAACTTTGTCTCTCTGCGGTGAGAAAAAACACTCCCCGAATGCCAAAATTTGAGCCATGAAAAGCGGCAGTGTGAACAGCGCATCATAGGTGGAGCTGTGCTCCCGGTGACAAAGCTCCTGCCCCTCATTGGAGGTAGTTTGGCTTTGTTGCCGGGGAAGCTCTCTCTCAGCGATAAGGACGGCCACACAGCGCACCTTACAATGGCATGGTTAGAGTGGCACAGCTGCACCGTGGTAAGGTGCGCGGTGTAGACACAGCCTCAGAGCTGGGGAAAGCCGACAGGCGCTGAGGAGCACAGGGTTCAGACAGAGACATCCGTTAGGAGAGGAACTATTCACAGGGATTCTCTATAGCCTAGTAAGGTGGAGAGGATGGAAGATGATAATGTACAGGTAGGTTCTGATGAGAAACAGTGAAATGAAAGAGTCTCCCTCAATTACATCATGTAATAGCAGACAGCTAAAATGGGACACATTTTAGAAGTGCTTAAATACAAACGCTAAACGTCTAAGTACTAAGACTGGTGAATTTGAGTGCCTGGTATTGAGTGACGATATTGATAGAATAGGCATCACAGAAACCCTTGCACCCCCTCCTGCACCCACATGGGGAGACTGACCTGTGTGCATGGAGCAGCTGGCATTGCTGCCCCCCACTCCTCCCTGGAACGCTGCTCATCTGGGCACCCCTAGGGGCTGTGGGATGTGGGGGCAAGAAGTGAGATCATCCGAGCTCCCTGCATCCAGGTCACTTTCCTCAGCCGGGCTGCATAGCGGGAGGGCAGAGAGCAGCAGCTTCTGATGCTCCCCTCACAGCACAGCCCAAGTGGGAAAAGTGACCAGGACGCATGGAGCACATAGGGTTGCTCCTTACTCCCCTCAAACCTCTATGGACCCATGGAGGAGCATTGGGGCAGGGGAGAGCAGTGAGCACCTTTGCACTGCCACACGGTGCCCTTTGACCCCTGGAGCCCTGGGCGGCTATCGGGGGGCACCACCCCTAAGGCCGGCCAGGCTCCCCAGAACGAGCAGCAGAAAACACAGAGACTGGCCACACACTGAGCAGTGGTAGCCTGGGCGGCTCGTAATGGAGGCTCAGGGGGGAGGGGTGTCATAACATTTTTTCCCAGATTTGGACCTTAGCGTCCAAAATATGGGTGTTAGCATGAAAACCTCCAAGCTTAGTTACCAGCTTGGACCTGGTAAAGCTGCCACCAGCCAGGGATTTATACAGTGCCTGGCTCGCTGTGGTCTCCCCAAAACCTTCCCCGGGGGACCCCCAGACTCAGATGCCTTGAGTCTCACAACAAAGGGGAATAAACCATTTCCCTTCCCCCTCCTCCCCTCCAGGTGTTCCCTCCCTGGGTTCCTGGAGAGATATACAGAAGCAAGCTCCGTGAATCTAAACAGAGGGACTCCCCCCTCCCTGTTTCCAGTCCTGGAAATAGAAGTACCAAGATAGCTAATCTCTCTTCCCCCTTACCCAGAGGGTATGCAAAGTCAGGCTAGTAAATCTAACACAACGAGATTTTCCCCCTGACTTCTTCCTCCCACCAATTCCCTGGTGAGCTGCAGACTCAATTCCCTGGAGTCCCCACTAAAGAAAAAATCCAACAGGTCTTAAAAAGAAAGCTTTATATAAAAAGAAAGAAAAGGACATAAAAATGGTCTCTCTGTATTAAGGTGACAAATACAGGGTTATTTGCTTAAAAGAAAAAAATGAATAAACAGCCTTATCCAAAAAGAATACAATTTAAACATTCCAGCAACTACACACATGTAAATACAAAAAAAACCAATATAAACTTATTGTCTTATTATCTTTGTACTTACAACTTGGAAACAGAAGATTAGAAAGGCAGGAGATAGAAAAATCACTCTCATAGCCGAGACGCCACAGACACAAGACAAAGAACAAAGAACTCACACACAAACTTCCCTCCACCCAGATTTGAAAAAGTCTTGTTTCCTGATTGGTCCTCTGGTCAGGTGTTTTAGGTTACTGGTGTTACCCCTTTATAGGTAAAAGAACATTAACCCTTAGCTATCTGTTTATGACAAGGGGGCTCAGCCTCCCCAAACCTTGCACTGCCAAGGGGACAGTGGGGCCCATGATCAGGGGCCCTGGCCAAGTTAGGTCCCCCTGGAAAAGTCTCCCCTATGTCAGCCCCAGGGCTGGAGGAGCTCCCACTCCCTGCTACAGCCCGGGGGCTGCAGCAGGGGCACAGAGCTTCTCTGGTCTCAGGGCCACAGCGGGGCAGGGGTAAAGGAGTGATAGGGTGGGGCTGGTGGGGGAAGGGGTGGAACAGAAGTGACAGTGGATGGGGCCATGGGTGGAAGGGGGTAGAGCCACAGACAGAAGGTAGGGGCATGGTTCTGGTGCTGGGGCCCCCACACTTGTTCTCCCTTTCCCGGGGGTTTGGCATCACTAGCCCCGGCTTAGCGAGTAGGGTTCAGTGGTCCCCATAATGTGGGGTGCGACTCCTAGGGGGACACAGAGGAACATTCATGGGGGCACCTCAGGACCTGAGCCAGCCCACATAGAGGGCAGGGAGGGAGCACCACTCTGCCACAGCTCTTCCCCAACCCCACCCTCAGCCTGAGACTCTGGCTCCCAGCCCGGCGTCGACCCCTTTACCCCTGTCCGCACCCCTCACCCCAGCAAGCAACAGCCCCACTCCTCCCAGCCCCGGTTCTTGACCGTGGCTTCCGAGGGGCCACAGCCATGGCTAAGAGGGCACAATGTGAAATGTTTGGGGACCACTGGTTTAGGGTGACGTCCTCAATCACTTCTCTGCAGTCCAATAAAAGCTATTCCTCACTCACCTACCCCTCCATCAGGACGGACTAGGTATGTTCTGCTGCCCTTCACTCATACAGGAAGGAGAATAACATTTCATTCCACTCAATCCTAAAGTCATTTGTAACCCAAGACCATCCCAAACTGGTCATTTTGGGGAAGCGGCCCCATCATGCTGCATAGCTAGGCAGAGTAGGTGTGTCTATGCAAACACGGTCTGTTCCTGAAGTCTTTCCCCAGCTCCTCACTAGGTGAGAGAGGGGAGCTCATTCAGACCCTGCTTTCGCTTAGTATTTAAAAACTCCTTAGTGTCCCTATCTCTGCCGGCCTTAGATTTCTCCTCCTGTCCTGTTTTTTGACAGCTCAGATGAGGTGACCGAGTGGTTAAGGTGATGGACTGCTACCCCATTATGCTCTGCCTGCATGGGTTCAAATCCCATTCTCATCAGAGGCATTTAGTCTTCACCCTCCTTTATAGACAACCATCTCCCCCTTTGGTACAATAACAGATCAAACAATGTTGCTTGTGTTACCCAAAATTGGGTCAGTTAGTAAGCTTAGAGAGGACTAATAATGCCCCTCCCCCCCAGAGTTTGGCAGAAAGCAGCACATTTATTAGCTTGATAGCTAAGCTCAAAAGAAGGGATGGGGGAGGGTGTCACACTCATACTCACGCTCCCAGGACAGGCCTGGCAGTGGAGATGTCAGGATCCTTTAAGGTAAGTGTCCCACAGCGCAGCGATGGACGGTGCGATGAAGATCAGTCTCCCTGAGGTGCAATAGAATGTAACACAGCGAACCACTGGCCAGATGGGCCGGGTGAAGGGCATTCACTGGAGGTACAAAGGAGAGTGGGAAAGCCACTTCACAGGCATTCAAAGCGGGAAAGGACACAAGCTGGGGGAGTTTAACAGACCTTTTGAGCATACAGGTTATACAGAGCATACAGATCACTGCTGCTCCTACAACATGATAAGTTCTCAAGCAGCATGTTTCTTACTTTGCCCATCTGTCAATTTTGATGATTATTGATGGAAATATTTTGCCATTGGGTTGTGTGTTTACACAGAAATTGACATTTACCAACAAATACACAATTCTTCCAAGCCTGCCTAGTCTGCAGTTGATGGGTTTAGAGGGACACATTCACTCTTCCAGGTCCCCATTCCAGGCCTGTGCTCTCCAGGTTGTCAACTTCCCGCACTGCTGGGATCCTTCCCTCATCTCCCCCCAAACCACTGCCCCACCCCCACTTCTGGGGTCCCCTCCCTACACTGTCTAACTCCACTGCTGGCAGGATCCCTTCCTGTTCCTTTCATTTCCTGCCTCCACTCTGGGCAAAAGCTCTGCACTCTTCCCACACCAGAAGTTGAACCCAGGCCACCTGGGTGAAAACCAGGAATCCTGACCACTAGCCCATATGGGACTATTGTTGCATCTGACGAAGTGGGTATTCACCCACGACAGCTCATGCTCCAATACGTCTGTTAGTCTATAAGGTGCCACCGGATTCTTGGCTGCTATTATTACTACAACTCAGGCCTTGGCTACACTGGAGAGTTACAGTGCAGGTGGTGGCTTTACAGCGCTGTAACTTACTCCCCGTCCACACTGGCAAGGCACATACAGCGCTGTATCTCCCTGGCTACAGTGCTGCATGTGCTCCACCTCGACGAGAGGAATAAAGAGAACAGAGCTGGTGATGCAGCGCTGGGGTGCCAGTGTAAACAGTGATTAATCTTACTACGCTGTCACTGACCTCCGGAACCTTCCCAATAATGCTTTTAAGTAGAGATAACGCTCTTTGTTTTGGTGTGATGCCTCTGTTTGTTTTGTTGTGAGCTCAAGGCTCCCGGAGCTGCTTATCTAAAAACCAAACACAGTTACTGTTTGCAGTGAATGAGCAGAGGCAGGGGGATCCCTTTGGAACACCCACAGCTGGTGTTTGCTTGAGGAGAGAAGCAGCCGGGTGGGCACGGGGGAGGGGGGCTCTGTTTTGGATCAGCGGCTTATCTGGTCTGTGAGGAAAAGAACAAAGGCGGCTATTTGCATTTAGTGAATGAGAGAGGGGTGGGGGAGGAGGCTTGAACTTGCCAGGCAGGGAGCTGACACAGTGTCAGCTCCAAAAATCCACTCGCTCTGTCTCCCCGACGCTCCACCCCACCCTCCTCTTTTGAAAAGCACATTGCAGCCACTTGAAGGCTGGGATAGCTGCCCATAATGCACCACTCCCAACAGCGCTGCAAATGTGGCCATGACAGAGTGCTGGTAGCTGTCAGTGTGTCCACACTGCAGCGCTTTCCCTAAACAGCTGTAGGAAGACAGCTTTAACTCCCAGCGCTGGACAGCTGCAAGTGTAGCCAAACCCTCTCTAAGCCGACCCCTTATGAGAACAGCAGGGACTAGCATGACTAGATGTCCCGATTTTTGGGTCTTTTTCTTATATAGGTGCCTATTAACCCCACCCCCATCCCAATTTTTCACATTTGCTGTCGGATCACCCTAGCAGGGGTTGCACACAGGGCTGCATTAACCTTCAGGTGCTGAGGTTTCCCTCTCTCCATTCCCAGAGCCTGTGATCAGGAAACAGACATCAGGGCTCCCAGGTGCTGCACAGACCATGACTGAGATCAGACCCCATATTATGCAAGGTGCTGTACAAACCCTGGGCAACACTGAGACACCCAGGAGGTTCCCCTCAATTTCCCTGAGCCTCTGCTGCCCAACTTCTTCTGAATCCCTCTGGCTCACCCCCCCCGCCCACAAAAAAACCCCACCTTTCCAAACAGTCCTTCTTTCCTTGCCCCCTGATTCTGGTTTCACACCCTGGGACCATCTCCTCTCTTTGTCTCTCCCCCTCCAGGTGAAGCAGAGATGGAGGCAACTTCAGCCACTGGAGTCAGCCTCAGCGAGCACTGCAGCCGGCCCCGGGGGAGGGGGGGTGTTTGCAGACACAGGAAGGGAGCAGGGGGTGCTGGGAAGAAGGCGGCAGGAGAACAAAGCTCAGAGACCCAACATGGGGAAATTCCAGGGGGCGGGGCTCTGACACATCCCAGGTGCGGGCAGCTCCTGGGGGCGGGGCTCTGGCTCAGCTCGGGGGCGGGGCAGCTCCTTGGGGCGGGGCTCCAGCACAGAGCAGGGGTGGGGCAGCTCCTTGGGGCGGGGCTCCAGCACAGAGCAGGGGTGGGGCAGCTTCTGGGGGCGGGGCTCCAGCACAGAGCGGGGGCGGAGCAGCTCCTGGGGGTGGGGCTCTGGCACAGCCCATGGGCAGGGCAGCTCCTGGGGGCGGGGCTCTGGCACAGCCCGGGGGCGGAGCAGTTCCTGGGGGCGGGGCTCTGGCACATTGTGACGCGGAGCCCGGGCTGAACAGCTGCTTCCAGGTTCTCCACGTGCTGCCAGCAGCGCTGGAGCTGCCCGAGCCAGAGCGGAGCCGCTGTTCTCAGCTGCAGCCAGGATCTGCCCCCGGCCCCGCTGGGATCCAGGTGGGGACAGAGACTGGGGCCCGGGGGTTCCCCTTGGTGTGGCTGGCGGGGGCGGGAGGGGAGAAGCCGGAGCTGCAGGCGGGGGAAGGGCGGTGGGACATTGTGACCCGGAGCCCCCGGGGAATGAGAGGCGCTGGGGGGCAGGAAAGTGACTCTGCCCCAGGGAGCCTGGGAGAAGCCTTGAAGGCGCCTCGGCCCCAGTGGAGCTTCAGGAGGATCCCAGTGGAGCTGCAGGGGGGGGGAGGTCACTGGGGTGGGGGTGTAGATCTGTCTCTGTGCAGCCAGGACATTCCCGGGGTGGGAGGGAGGTGAGTTAACTGGATCCTGTCCCTGTTTTTGCCACTTCCTCCCACACACACATTCTCTCAAGATTTCCCCTTTTCTCTCTCATTATCACACATGGCTATAAAATCCAGAGAGATTCTCCTCCCCCCCCCCAATGATCAGCTCTCTAATTGCCTCTGATTTTCCCTTTTCTCTCCATACTTCTCAAAGGTCAATTTAAAATCACTCTGATGGGGGGTGGATTTTCCCACCCATTTTATCTGCAGCGATTTGTCCTTGTTTGGGTGGGAAATTGTTGCCCTGGGTCATTCCCCAGAACATGGCTCCCACTGGAGTGGGATGGGATGAGGTTCCCGTTCTCTGCCAGGGCAGGGAAGGGAAGGGAGGAGCACATCCCCCATGGAGACTGCCCAGACCCCATTTCCCAATTCCCCTGCGGCCCCCTTCCATTGTCCAGGGAGCCTTCCAGCTCCCCCCCTGCCCTTAAATCAGCTCCTCAAAGGGCTCTGAGCTGCTCACGTGAATGGTTGCCCCGTGGCCGGGGGGACCATCACATTCTGTTTATGTATTGGACAGTCATATAAAATCCAGTCCAACAGTCCCCCTTTTCCACTAGTTATTTAATAGCAACATCAAATCCCCTCCGATCTTGGTGGTTTTCTCTCATGTTATCAAATGTCGTTTGTGACAGGGTTCTCTCTGCGTGTCTCAAAGATTGATATAAAATACCCCAAACATTTGCCCCACTTCTCTCTAGTTGTTTTATTTCTAATTGAATATGATGGGTTGTTTCCCAATGTGCTAAGATGCAGCCGCCTCTGGGGTGGATCCATGGTGGCCATTATTTGCTAGTGACAGCCCGTGGATCTTTCTTGCCCTCCAGGCCTTCCATTCTCCTGTTAAAGAAGCACTCCCCAGGCTCCCTCTGCCTGTGTGACTGGCCAGCAGGAGGTGGTGTTAACTTTCTAGCCACTTCTCACACTCTGTGAGGTAACACTTGCAGGGGCAGGGAGGGTGTCTGTGTGGGGAGATTGCAGCTGAAGGGGCATTGTGGTAGGGGGAGGCCTCTGGGTGGCTGGGCAGGGGGTACCCTAGTCAGGTTGGTGGGTTGTGGAGGTTTGGGGTTTTCGGGGGTGGTGGTTCTGATGTGCCCATCCCTGAGGCTATGGGTCCTGGAGGTGGGTATCGCTGGGGGCCTGGTGGCTGCAGAACAGTGGGGGTGGGTGTCTCTTGGGGAGGCGGGACAGAGGGTTAGAGGGAGCCTGGTTCTGTGCCAGGGGCTCTGTCTGTGCTTCCCCCGCTGGTTCCTGGTTTTGTTGCCATGCCCAGTGCACAGAGCTGGGGGAGGGGATCCCTGGCACTAGGTGAGGGCATGCCAGGGAAGCAGAGTGATGGGTCGCACTGTAAAGCATCAGGGGGTCACACTGGGCAGAGGAGGGGGTCCCAGGCAAATGTCAGGGTAGATCGTTCTGGATGGTAGGGAAGTTCCTAGGCAGGCAGTGAGGGACTGAGTTCCCAGTGGGGGGGGGGTCCCTTGAGGGGGTCCCTGGCTGCTGGGGGCTCTTGGTGGGGGGAACCCTTTGGGATTCCCAACCTGGCAATCATGGTGTGGTGGGGGTTCTCTGGCCGGTGGGGCTTTGAGGGGTATCTGGGGTCCCTGGCCAGGGACTCTGGGGGCTGCGTCCCAGGGAATATCTGATGGGATCCTGGCTGGGGGGTGTCTGGGGCCCCTGGCTGGGGGGTCTGGGCTCTGGGTACTAGGGGGTGTCTGGGGGCTGCTGCTAACCATGATCCTTCTCTCTGGTCAACTTGTACCAGAGTCCTGGCTCCTAGTCACCAGGTCACCAAGTCCATTCTCCAGTCACGTGCCCTGTCACTGGGATAACTTTCTGTCCACTTAGCAAACACTGTTAGTGTGAATTCACAGAATTTACTTTTCTCCTCTTTTGAAAACTGCAGGAACTTTCGGTTCCGTTTGGAAAATTTTTGCCCCCAGTCCTTGTCCTAGATCTGCGGGGGTGAGGGAGGTGGGAAGGGAGTCAGCACTGCCACACGATGGTCTTTTCCACAGCGTTCTGAACTCATTCTTTCTGAAATCCGGTGTCATTAGACCGTTGTTAATCCAGAGTCACTGTATGGAAAGACAAGGAGTGATTCCAGATGGACAGTGGGTCAAATGAGATCAGCCATTCTCCCTGTGAGGAGGGGCTCCCATTAGCTGCTCTCCCCAGAGAGCTAAAGGAGGGAAGCTGCTCATACACTCCGTCCCTCTCTGCTCAGGATATTGGGGTTCAGCTTCCTGGGTCAGATGCTGCAGCCTCCATTGTGATCTGGGAGACCAGGCTTGGCAGCTGCTGCTCCCCCAGTGGGGCTCTGTGCTGGGAAGTGACCTTAATTAAAGCTTCTTCTCTGCCCGGCCCAGGGGATGACTTTCTGCAGCTGGTCCTAGCCCCCTAGGGCAGTCCTGGGCCCTGTTACTACTAAATTCTGAGCCAGAGTCTCCAGGTAACTGAAAGACCTCAGGGAATGTCCTAGGGTCTGGCAAGAAAGTGACTCTGCACAAACAACACCACCTCATTTCTCCTCCCATTAGCGGTTGCCAGGAGGAAATCCAGCCATGGGAGAGCAAAGCCCCCAGGAATGGGACTGTCCCAGCCAGAGGGGCAGGGAGAGAGGACAGGGGAAGGAGGGACTGAAAGGGGCAGTGGGAGAAATGAATGTGGGGGAGAGATTTCCAGCTCTCTAGTCCACCCAGACACATGTATTGCTGCATCCTGGGGCAGAACCACTTTCCAGTGAACAAAACAAGGATCAGACAGAGCAAAAGCCAGTTCCTGACTCCATATTCCCCCTGCTGGGGTGTGGCTGCCGTGGGGTCAGTGTCTGAGGGAATCCCCCACAGTGACTCCTTTGGTTCTGCTCTTTTCTAGCCTTGTGTTCAGAGAAGGGGTGAGGGGAGAGAGAAGGGAGGTTAAAAATGTGTCTGTGGACTTAGCCTGGCAGGAGGGGCCAGGTCTAAATTGTAATAAACAGATTGAGCATTTCCCAGCATGACAGAATCTAGGGTGTCTGTCTGCAGGGAAAGGGCCTGGGGGAATTGTGATGTGAAATTAACTAAAACCGGTTCTGAAACGCCCACAACTGCCCTTCTCCCCCAGACAGGCTGCAGAATGTTTTGCTCCAGCTCATCCCAGCCTGGCGTGGGACAGGGAAGAGAAATGGCTGCAGTGGAGTCAGTCCAGGTAGAGATTATCGGGGGGTTGCTGGTGGGTTCCTGCTGGAGGAAAGGGAGAGCAAATACACCAGAGGTGGGAAGGTTTGCAGAGTCTGGTTTGGAGGTTGGAGCGGGGCAGGAAATTCACAGCGTGGGGAAAGGAGGAGGCCAGGGTGTGGCAGACCTGCTGGGAGTTATTTACTAAGTGGCCTAGATTCTAGGAACAGACCCAGGAGGTTTGGAGGTGGAAATGCCCTAATTTGTGAAGAGAGAAAATAACCCACCTACATGGAGCTAGTCAAACTGACCATACTCCTAGTGCTGGAGCCTGACCTCATTAACCATCAGCTGCTGTGAGATATAAAGGGGACACCCATGAGTCAGGCTTATTGGAGCTGCCGCTCCCTTCATATCCCACTCCTCACAATGAGGAGGGTGTTGGGCATCCTACCAGCGAGCTCTCCCTGGACCCTGCTAGGGGCTCCATCTCCTGTATCAGTCAGTGGCTAGTAGGGGGGTGATGGATATGCTGGGAGAGATAAGGGGCTCTCTCTTCATCCCCTCACCCTGGCATTTGCTGGATACTCTGAGCCAGGTCGAGGTGGGACTCTCCTGACTATGATCCACCCAGAGCTTCCATTTGATTCACTCTTCTCTGCCACAAATAGTGGGGCAGCAAGTCCTTAGTGTTGGACTCTTACTCTTTCAGGGGCTGGTGACCTTCAAGGAGATGGCTATGTATTTCACCAGGGAAGAGTGGGCTCTGCTGGACCCCACTCAGAGAGCCCTCTACTGGGATGTCATGCAGGAGAACTATGAGACTGTGACCTCGCTGGGTAAGGGTTCCTGTCCCTTCTGTTCTTGGAAGGGGAAATGAAGAGTGAAGGTTCACGCCACCCCCACAATGCCATCTGTACCCTGTCCTGTTTCAGCATCACCCCAATAGGCCAGTGACACACATAATACCAGAGACCCTCCTCTGCTGCAGAACACTTTGGGAACAGAGCACAGGAGCCGTATTGCACAGTGTCAAATATCTCCTGTTTGCTCAAGTGAAACTGGGGGTTAGGTCTGGCATAACTGTCCCATACCCCTAATCATTTTTGTTGCCCTTTTCTGAACCTTTTCCAATTCCAATATTTCTATTTTTGAGATGGGGAGACATGTGCATGCAGTATTCAAGATGTGGGTGTATCATGGATTTATTTGCTGTTTTTACAAATATGATCTATGAGATATTCTGTCATATCTATCACTTTCTTAATTATTTCCTACATTGTTCACTTTTTTTCACTGCTGCTGCACATTGAGTGGATGTTTTCAGAGAACTATCCACAGTGACTCCAAGATCACTCTCTTGAGTGGAAACAACTAATTTAGACCCCATCATTTTGTATGTATAGTTGGGATTGTGTTTTCCAATGGGCTGCACTATGTGCTATCCTGTCATCTAGTACTGCTAAGATCCTGGATTCAGTAATATCCCTGCCCTTCCTGTTCCCTTTCTCCACCGAACCCCGCCAGCCCATGCTTCCTGTTCCCAGCTTCCCCAGGATTCTCGCACTGTCTCTGAACCTCTCTGTCAGCAAGAAGCAGTGCCAGGGACACTTGCCCTCTGTCTGGAGTCTTCGATTTCTGGGACATGGATTTACTTTCTCTGTGTTGTAAGAGGCTCTGTCATAATGAGTGTCTGTGATGTTACCCAGAGTACAATCTGGACTGTTAAATAGCTGTACCTCAGTCCTCCAGCATGGGGTGCCTTTTCCACTGTTTCCCCGCGAGAACAGCCCCTCTTGGCCAATTAACACACAGTCTCCAGCATGTAACTCACTCCCAGCTACACAGTATTGAGTGCTGCTAGACAGCCACTCATGAATTACACCTCAGGAGAAAACCAGCAAATTCTCAAGTGCCCAACTTTCCCCCAGAAATGTGCATCTTGCACTGTCCAGCACGCTACTGAACGACCCAAGCTCATATGAAGTCTGTCATTTCATCAGCGGAAAATGACATGCACCAGCTTGTTATCCCAAACAGAGTTTCCAACACACTTCAATCCACACATACTGGTTAGATGAACAATAAACCAAGCTTGTTAACTACCAAAAACTAAAACTAGGCCCAGTCCATGAAAGGGGCACTCCCAGGAGAGACTGTACAAAGGCTGGAACATGAAACACCTTTGTAAACCTGAGACAGCTGCCTTGGGGACAATGACAGGAAGAATCCCCCAAAGTGACTCCTTTGTTTCTGCTCTTCTCTGGCCTCCAATTGTTCCTTCCAACGTGGAGTACTTTGCACTTGTCTCTACTGAATTTGATCCTATTTACTTCAGATCATTTCTCCCGTTTGTCCAGATCATTTTGAATTTTAATCCAATCCTCCAAAGCACTTACAACCCCTCCCAGCTTGGTGTTGTCCGCAAACTTGATACGTGTAAGAGAGAGACTGTTACTGGGAGGGTTTCCCCATGTGTCAGAGGGTTACACCCTGGTGGGAGGGGGCTAGGCCTGTACTGGAATAAGGTCACTCTGTGCTTCACAGTGTGCTAGAACCTAGAATGTGCATTAGCAGGGGAAAAGCTGGGGGGAATCGGCTTGGGGAATGGACAAAAGCCTAGTCTGAATTCTCACACCTTGCCCTTTTCACCCCGGCAGGCCAGAGAATAACATCCATGTTTCGCTGCAGATCATCTCGTCCTCCCAGGGGCAAGGAAATGGCTGCAATGGAGCTGGCTCAGGTAAGAGATTATCAGGGTGGCGGGCCCTGCTTGGAGGTTGAGGAGCAGTAAATGTATAAGAGGGTGGGAATTGCTAGAGGTGGTGGGAAGCAGGAAATATCTCGGGTGGAGAAAGGGAGGGGACAGCATGTGACAAACCTGCTGAGACTTGTGTAGTGTAGGGCGTGATGGGTTGTCACCCCCAGGAGGCAGTTTGTGGAGCTTTTGGGAACTGCTGTGTCCTCTAACCCTCACGCTGGGCTGGCCCTTCTCACACTGCTTTGCTGGAGATTTCGCCAGCCTCTCCAGGGCCTGTTATCACCCAACACAACAGCAGGTGGCGCCATGCAGCCAACTAAGCTACCTGAGTGCGTTACCTAAGCCACTCAAGGACAGATAGAAGACAAGAGCCAATTTCCCACTCCCCAACCTTGCACACTTGCTGTAGTATAAATCCAGAATGATACCATCTTATAGTGCACAGGGATCTCTATAATACAAGCTCATTAATGTTGTTCCCCTTCCCCTCGATATGGGACAGATGTGCACAACAAGCTGAGATTTTCCCCAGACACTTCACTCAAAATACGCTGGTTAAGATAAAGCATCAAACAAGTTTATTAACTGCAGAAAGATAGATTAAGTGATTATAAGTGATAACAAACAGATCAAAGCAGATTATTTAGCAAATAACCAAAACTCAGACTAAGCCTAACATACTAGATGGATAGAATTTGAATTAGCAATTTCTCACCCTGACTGATGGTACAAGCAGTCCCCCAAGTTTCCATACACAAGCTAGAAATCTCTTGATCCTGGGAGCAGCACTTCCCCCACATCCGTTTTTGTTTCTCAGGTGTTTCCAGAAGTTCTCTTGTGTGGAGAATGAGGCCAAGAGATGATGTCACACCCCACCTTATGTAGCTTTTTCATATGGTGGGAACCTTTTGTTCCAAACTCAGTTCCTAGTCCAGTTTGTGGAAAAATACAGGTACTAAAATGGAGTTTAGTGTCATGTGGTCTGGTCACAGGCCCTGCTGAGTCATAGTAGCCATGACTCATAGGCTGGCTGAAACATTCACAGGAAGGCTAAGCTCTTCCACAGTCCATTGTCTTTGTTGAGCCATCAGCACTGTCTGGCTTCTTCATTGTTGTACCTGAAAGGCTCATTGTGGGTGTTACCCAGAGTAAGCACATTTGAAATACAGATACAGAGTCAATATCCATAACTTCAGATACGAACATGATATGTGCACACAAATAGGATAATCCTATTCAGCAAATCAGAACTTTTCCAGTGACACCACACATGATGCATCTTCTACAAAATAGATCATAATTATGTCCTAATCATATTATAATCATACCACTATGATGAATATGGGGGTGTAGTGTCAGATAGGTCATAATTTGAAGGCACAGGTGTTGGGAATGGAACTTCCCCTCTTTGTGGAACAGGAAATAACCCTCCAGCCAGGGCTGGGACAACTTCCCAGACTCTCAGCGATGGAGCCTGAATCTACTGACATTTCATTAATTACCACCAACCCCAATCTTTGTGGCAACTGTAAACTTTATCAGTGATGATTTTGTACTCTCTTCTAAGTCATGGATAAGAATGTTAAATAGCACAGGGCCAAGAACCAATCCCTGCAGGAACCTGCTAGAAAGAAATCCACTCGATCATGGTTCCCCATTTACTATCAGAGTTTTTAATCTATTTAACGTATGCCGTGTTTATTTTGTATCATTCTAGTTTTTTTTAGTAAAAATATTGTGCTAATCAAGTCATGTCCCTTACGGAAGTTTAGGTATATTACATCAATACTATTAGCTGCAACCAAACTTTTGATCTCATCCAATAAGGATATCCCGTTAGTTTGATAGGCTCTATTTTCTCTAAACCTTTGTTAATGGGCACTACAATTCTGACCTTCTAACTTCTATTCTTTATGATTGACTTCCCCTTTCTTCCATATATTTTATTTGGAGAGTGCTTGGATTCCTACCAGGGAGCCACTATCAGGGTCCAGAGACAGCCCCATCTCCTATATTAAGCTCTGGCTTGTAGCTATGTGATAAATGTGAAGACCCTGCTTCTGTCTGTCAGCTGGGAGACACAAAGGTTCTCTCTTTCTACCCTCTGATGCCTCCTGGCTGCTGTAAGCAAGGTGGGTTGGGACTCTGTTAACATGTGCCTCCCGGAGCTTCCATTTCCCTGGTGCTGCTGTTCCGTGAATAGTGGGGTTGTGAGTGGGTCAGCAGGTACTGAGTATTGGACTCCTGCTCTTTCAGGGGCCGGTGACCTTCGAGGAGGTGGCTGTGTATTTCTCCAGGGAAGAGGGGACTCTGCTGGACCCCACTCAGAAAGCCCTCTACAGAGATGTCATGCAGGGGAACTATGAGACGATGGTCTTGCTGGGTAAGGATTCCTGTCCCTTCTGTTCTTGGAAGGGGAAATGAAGAGTGAAGGTTCATGCCACCCCCACAATGCCATCTGTACCCTGTCCTGTTTCAGCATCACCCCAATAGGCCAGTAACATACATACTACCAGAGACCCTCCTCTGCTGCAGAACACTTTGGGAACAGAGCACAGGAGCAGCATCACACAATGTCAAATATCTCCTCTTTACTCAAGTAAAACTGGGGTTAGGTCCAGCATAATGAACAGAAGCTTCCTACCCCCAGCCTTCTCTCAAACCCTGAGCCTTCTCTACCCAAACCAGAATGTGCTTGGGGTGTAACAAGCAGGCGGCTGGAGTCAGAGCTGCCAGTCCAGGGTTACTTATCATACAGACACTCAGTGCGTCCTTGAACGCTGGCTGGGAGTATCCAGACAGGGGAGCTCCAGCAGCAGAACACTGAATCTCACCCAGGATTACAGATGACACAACTCCTCGCTGATCTGGATTGCACCCCAGCATGTGAAAATGGCCTAGGTTGGTAGTGACATTTCTTGAGACATGGAGAGTCTTGCTGCCATATCACCAGGTGTAATAAAAATAACAGGAAAGGCCAAATATGGAAAACTGATTGTTCAGCTTGCTTTTGACCTGCATCATATTTTGCAGTATATTCCAAATAAGGAAATTAACGTGCAACGTATGTGTCATTGTTTGTGGTTTTAAGCTGTAAAAGGCTTGTGTGATTTTTAGCTCAGGAACAGTATTCCAATAGCTGTCGCCCCCTGCGTGCTTGTAACCAAGAAAAGAGCCTCAGGCTGAGCTGATTCAAATATTAATCCTGTGGTCGTTTTCCACAACAGCCTCAATAGGTCCCTGTGATGGAATGTAAGGCTACATCTAGACTACCCACCGTATCGGCGGGTTAAAATCAATTGCTCGGGGATCGATATATGGCGTCTCATCTAGACACCATATATCGATCCCCGAGTGCGCTTATATCGATTCCGGAAGAACACCAACCCCAATGGAGTTGCTGATTTGACAGGGGGAGCCGCGGACATCGATCCCGCGCGGTGAGGATGGGTGAGTAATCCGATCTTAGATATTCTACTTCAATTACGTTATTCACGTAGCTGAATTTGCGTATCTAAGATCGATTTCCCCCCGTAGTGTAGACCAGCCCTTAATGTCTTCACACCTTCCCCCTGCAGGAGAATGGCTGTTTGACCAGCTGTTTGCCTTGCTGTCTCTGAGGAACTGGTCTGTGGGTGTTCCCCAGAACTGTAACTTTTTCAGTAATATCATACTGTAAAATCTCACAATTTTACATACAGTGTTACTACACATTTTAACAGGAGGATAATATTCAGTAGGTTATGCGTTTTCTAATGATACCTCAGAAGCTATACTGGGTACAAAATTGATCATAATTTTCTAGAAGAGTGAACACAGGGGTACAGATTGACACAGTGTCTGTGTGTGTGTTCCTAGCAGATATGTGGGTATTTCAATCCCTCATAAGCACAATGTTTGGCATCTTCAAGGACCTGGGGAACTGGTCCTGGGAATTCACTAGTTTAGCAAGTGTGAGACTGCATGAAATTGTGAGACACTTTGGTATTAATAATAAAATAATATAATCTGATAAAATTGCAATGAATCATGCTAGGTATGCCATGTAAAGTGTCAGTGAAAATGTTATGATTTGCCAAGTATGATAATTTTGTTTCTATGTTTCTATCACCTTTGTATTGTGAGTTACAGATATGTAAGGTATATCCGTATTTCCAGACTTGTGCAGTTTTTCTGGGTGACACCCCCAGACATATTGGCATCAACATTGCCTAGCATGTTTGATGGCCCATTGAGGGTCATCAGCTGTACAATGAACCTATGGACCAAGGGGATACACCTATTGAGTCAGCAAGACATGCCGGGGTTTGCCTGTGTAATGAAACCTCCAAAGCTTTTCCATGCCATGTGCTGTGAAGCTTGTGTTTGGGACACAGGAAGTACAAGCCACATGGCAAAAGGAATATAAAGCGCAGCTGCATCATCTCCATCTTGTCTTCAATCCTCCTTCCTACCTCTGGAGCAACTTCTCTACAAACTGAACCCTGGAACAAAGGACTGAATGACCCATCCAAGCTGTGGATGCGTTCCAGACAGACTTTCAAGCCAGCAACTCACCAATACTGCTAAGAACCTGATATATCCATTTTGGAATGTATCTGACTGCTTTTCCATTTAAATTCTTTCTGTCTTTCTTTCTTTTAAACCTTTAGTTTAGATGCTAAAGAATTGTCTGGAAGGATGGAATTTAACTTCATTCTTTCATTTGTTCTTTCTTCTAAACATTTAGTTTAACTGCTAAAGGATTGGCGGGCAGCATGGTATTTTGGATGAGATCCAAACCTGGGTAATGTGGCTAACCTTCTACCCACCCACTTCCTGGATCCAATTAGGATCACTCTCCTGCTGCCCTCTGGCCATGCTGTATCACAGTGAGCAGAGTTTTTAAATAACCTCTCACTGTACGGGACCTAGTTGCTGATTAGAAGTCAGAGAACTGTCATGCAATAAAGGGGGCCGTGTGATTTCTTTTTTCAGAGTCTCGTTAACCAGTGTGTGGGATCAGAAGCACAGTTTGTGACTGGTCAGTGAGTTTAACTTCAGTGTTAACCACCAGTATGGGGAGCATCTGCTCTCCCTTTTTCAGCCTGCTCTGACCTTGGCATTTTCAGTGAGGACTGCCTCAGGCACACTAGGTCACACTAAGCACTGAAGATAAATTAACAGAATGTTTTTGATGATCAAGTTGTATGAAATCAACTGAACTCCTTTGTTTTCTTTCATCTGAGCGGAGTTTCTGGTTTTCCAACGTGATATGATCTCCCAGCTGGAACAAGGGGAAGAGCCATGGGTCCCAGAGCTCCAGGGTTCAGGGGAAAGAGAGATCCTGAGATCTCCCCGCACAGATGAGGAAACATTAAACCAACTCAGAATCTGTAAGTGCCTGAAGGAAACATCTAGGATGCCCTACAAAGCTCTTGGGAAGTCTCTCAGTTCATTATTGTCCATAGCAGGGGTCGCATCCGCAGGGTAAATATAGCTCAAGGCTTTCTATAGATGCAAGCAGACACCGGGCAGTAGCTTTCTCCCTTCCCCCTGTGAAGTTGGATGGGATGTGAAGGCTGAATTGATCCCCTCCTCTCTCCTGTTGGGGGAGCTGAGTTCCTGATTTTTATTTGTCCTCTCTCCAGCACTTGTTTTGGTTTGGCCTTCCCCTTTCCATCCCTGTTTGAGGTTTCTGTCTCTATCACAGCAGGTGATGCAATGACGTGTGAGGTTCAGCACAGACCAGAAAAAGAGCAGGGAAACCAGCCAGGGGAGAAAATGGATAAATTTATTTCCTGTCAGGGAACTCAGAAGGGCCTTAAGGAAACCAGAATACAGCAGGAAATCTGCAGGGAAAAGCAAAAAAAATACATGTGCTGAGTGTGGGAAAAACTTCACTTACAGATCAGGCCTTTCTCAACATCAGAGAATCCACACAGGGGAGAGGCCCTGTGAATGCAATGAGTGCGGGAAAGCTTTCAGTCACAGCTCGCACCTTATTGGGCATCAGAGAATCCACACAGGTAAGAGCTCCTATCATAGAATCCTAGATTATAAGGGTTGGAAAGGACCTCAAGCGATCATCTAGTCCAACCCCCTGCTCAAAGCAGGACCAATTCCCAAATGGTTCCCTCAAGGATTGAACTTATAACCCTGGGTTTAGTAGACCAATGCTCAAACCACTGAGCTATCCTCTCCCTCCTGAATGCAGTGAGTGCGGGAAAACTTTCAGTCGCAGCTCACACCTTATTCGGCATCAGAGAATCCACACACAGGAGGGGTCCTATTAATGCAGTGAGTGTGGGAAAACCTTCAATCGCAGCTCTCACCTTATTCAGCATCAGAGAATCCACACGAGCAAGAAGCCCCGCGAATGCCGTCAGCAGGCCTGCACAACTCGTAAAGTGGTGATGTAGAGAAATCTCTGTATTAACTATCTCTATAAATCTTTATAACATTGCATTGTGTTATTTTGTATTAAGTATCTTTATCTTTATGACATTGCATCCGGCATGATGTTATTTTGTAATTCATATGACTTGGCATTTTGCCTCTCTATTTTCATACAACTTTGTATTAGATCCCTATATAGAGAATTGGTAGAAAACTTTGTATCAAATGTTATAGCCCCTAAGGATAGTATAGTTAAAGTCAAAGAAAACATGTGCCTTTTTGCTAGAAGTAGAATAAGATCTTCCCCCGCACTCTGTAATCAATTGCTCTATTGACTGAATGAGGTGTGAATGAGTGAGGCTTGGAAGACACCCACCTCCAGACAGCTACAACAGTTGAAGAGGGAATGGGAGCCAGAGCAAAGGACAATACAACTTGTCAAGTGGGCCCAATAAAGAAGAGCAGACATATTGATGGCCTCAGGGATTAGAAGCAAGCACCTTCTTTAGAAAACACCCTCTTTGAGCAGCATTGGGACAACACCCAGAGAAAAGCAGCACAAAGACCAACGGACGCAGACCCAGATTTTGAATCTGGTCTAGATTTGCATAAGAGGGAAGCTGCTATAAATGCGAGGTGTCTTGCAGAAGGACCCCGGATCTCGTCTTGTCACCATCGGACCATCGATTTGGATCGGTAGAAGCCCGGCTCCACCCCTCCCCCATCTAACTCACCTGGCCAGTGCAGTTAAGGGGAGCAACTAGTTGGTAACAACAGCAAGACGGAGTGTGTTTATGTCTGTGTGTGTGCGTGAATGCATGACTGTGATATATATCTCATGTGCATATCATAGAGTATTAATTGATACCTGTATTACTAATAAATGTGGCATTTTGCCTTAATCCCCCTGAAAAGTTCCTGTACAGTACTTTGAGTAAAACAGCGAGGGCCACAATACTCCAAAGAAAACAGCTGAGGACCGAAACCCCCCAGCCCTGCGGAAACACCCGCCACTGAGGAACTCCCAGCCTGGCGGAAACACCCCGCCCAGCCCTGCAGAAACAAACCCTCCTTCCCCAGCGCCGCCCCACCAAAACAGCTGTGGGTCAAAAAGGAAGGTTGGTGGTGGGGAGGTGTTACTTGATGTTAAATCAACCAGGGACTCCCAGCCAAAGAGGTGGCTGGGAGCCCTCAGGGTCAAATTAAAGGGCCTGGGGCTCTGACGACTGGGGGAACCCGGAGCTTTTCAGGGCTGGGGCAGGGATTTAAAGGTCCAGAGCTCCTGCTGCTGAGGGAAGCCTGAGCCCTTGAAATCCCAGCCTCACTCCATCCCCTGGAGCTGCCGCCAGGATTCAAAGGGCTCTGTGCTGCCTGCAGCCACAGGGATCCCTGAGCCCTTTAAATCTCAGCTGCTGCCGGGATTCAAAGGGCTCTGGGCTGCCCGTGGCGGTGGGGAGCCCTGAGACCTTTAAACCTCAGCTGCGGCCGGGAATCTCTGCGAGCAGCCCAGAGCCCTTTGAATCCCGGCCGTGGCTGACAGGCCGGCTTTAGGAAGTGCGGGGCCCCGCAGGGATGACTGGGGAAAAAAAAGCCTTTCAGGTCTTAACAACCGGTTCCCTATAAAAAGTTCTGCCACAGTATGTATTTTTTGTACCAGTAGGGTTACCATACGTCCGTATTTTCCTCCCAGATGGCGATTTAAGAACCAAAAAGCCTGACATGTCCGGGAAAGTACAGATGTATGTTAACCCTACCTAAAAGTTCTTTTTTAAAAAGATGGGTCTGAACTAGAAATGAGCTCTGCCACTCCCTTAGGGTGTGCTAGGGTGCACATGTGTGGGTCCCAGCTGCTCCCTGCCCATCTCATTGAAGCAGGTGTGCAGGGTTACTTCCCTCGGAACTGCAGGGCACCAGTGAATATGGGGCTGGCTGGAGGTGGGGGAGGGGGAGGATGCGAGAGGTAGGGTCTGGCTGCAGGCTGGGCAAGGGGTGTGGGCAGGCTGGAGACAAGAGGTGTGGGGTGGGCTGGCTGGCTTCAGGCAGGGCCACAGGGAGGGTGCGGCATGGGTTGGCAGGGCTGGAGACAAAGGAGTGCGGGACTGGCTGGCTTCAGGCAGCGGGGTGCGGCAGGGGTTGGCTGGAGACTGGTTGGTGCAGGGCTGAAGGCAAGGCAGGGGGTACGGGGTTGGCTGGAGACAGGGCAGGGGGTGCAGGGCTGGTGCGGGCAGGGCAGGCAGTATGGCAGGGGTTGGCTGGAGACAGGGCAGGGGGTGCAGGGCTGGTGCGGGCAGGGCAGGCAGTGTGGCAGGGGCTGGCTGGAGACAGGGAAGGGGGTGCAGGGCTGGCTGGAGACAGGGGTTGGTGCAGGGCTGAAGGCAAGGCAGGTGGTGTGGGGCTGGCTGGAGATGGGCAGGCTGCAGGCAGGAACTGGTGCAAGCAGGGCAGGAGGTGCGGGGCTGGTGCGGGCAGGGGGTGCAGCAGCGGCTGGCTGGGGACAGGCTGGTTGCAGGCAGGGCAGGGGGTGCAGGTACAGGGGGTACAGCCCATCCTCTATGGTGAGTGCCTCCTTCTCCTCCTCCTCCTCCCCCCTCTCCCACTAGGGTAGCAGCAGCAGCCTGGGGCTTGGGGGCTACTTCAAGGGCCCGGGGCGCCCCTGCTTCCACTGCCCCAGCTCTGTAAATAGCCGCGGGAACCCTGGGGAAGCGGCGGGGCTCCAGTGGCTATTTAAAGGGCCGGGGAGGTAGAAGCAATGGGAGTCCTAGACTTTTTAAATAGCCCCCAGAGCCCCGCAGCCATACCCCAGGGCTCCAGCAGCAGGGCTCTAGTGGCAATTTAAAGGGCCTGGGCTTCCAGCCCCTGCTGGGAGCCCCAGGCCTTTTAAATTGCCCCCTGGGGAAACTGGGCCACCCTGGTACAGCGCACTGGCTTTTGCTGGTACTGGGGCTTGGGTGCGGGGTCCTCTTAGTAGCGAGGCCCATTCAAGGGAATTGGTTAAATTGGCCTAAAGCCGGCCCTGGTGGCTGGGATTTAAAGAGCTCTGAGCTCCCCGCCCGCCTGCCCAGAGCCCTATAAATCCTGGCCGCGGCTGAGATTTAAAGAGCTCTGGGCTCCCTGCGGCTGCGGGCAGCTCAGAACCTTTTGAATCCCGGCCGCGGCTGAACTTTAAAGGGGTTTGGATTCCCCGCGGCTACAGGCAGCCCAGAGCCCTTTGATTCCCGGCTGCGGGACGCACAGTGAGACTTCACGGGCCGCACGTTGCCCGTGGGCCGTATGTTGTGCAGGCCTGGCATGGAGGGGCAAAATAGGTAAGAAATTTCCGTGGCCTGTCACTAGCAAATA
>NW_026115098.1:1625117-1705907 GCF_025201925.1 Gopherus flavomarginatus
AAACTAAAGTGTGATCAAGATATAGCTGGAAACACGCAACATTTCTTATAGCTTAAATCTTTGTCATTAAGCCAGAGTGATACAGCAAAACCCCCGCCATTTTTCCCCAGTGCCGAGCACAGCCCCTCTCTATTCAGCATTCATGGCATTTAAGCACACGTCTATTTGCAATTACTTCTGCTACTTTCATCAGTCTTTCGTTGCAACTTTTGGAAAGCGTCTATTATGCATTAGCTGGTTTTTTTCAAGCTCTGCAGAAATGTTACAACTGCTCTCTTGAGCTTCCCCCCGATCCAGGAATGAAGCACGGACAAAAAAGTGGAATCCTGTTTGTCTGACACTAAGGGATTGGGCACTGACTATATCATGTAGGTATACCAAGTGTTCTAATTCCCGATGTTTCGGTGAATAATCCAGTCCCCTGTGCATCTCCCCATGGACCCGTCAGGATTCTGGTATGTTAAGCCCACACCCCCCATCCAAATGCTTGGAAGGAGCACTGTAATGTTTACACTTCCACCAGAAAGTCGTTAGTAATCTCCATGACCACAGATCAGATGGTACTCCTGATGTGTCTGTAAGGGCAGTGGGCCAAGTCCTGGACTCAAGATCACTCCAAATGGCCATCAGCTGGTCATTCAGGAATTCTGAATCTCCAACATACTATCCCACTGCAATGCCTTCCCAGCCTCAGTGATATTTAATACCATCTTTCCTTGGTGTTCTATATTACATTTGTTATTTAACTTTTTTCAGGTACTTTTTAAAGGCATTGACATTAATAGCATAGGAGGGGGTTCCATTATTAGTCACTGAATGGTTTCAATACAGTAAAATTTCCAGTGCAGAACAAACTCTTCGGGTACTTGTTATTTAAAATCCAATTAGAGAGAGCAATACATGCTGAAGAATTTATCCACAACACAGGGCACAGCCTGTAGAATAACCCCAAAATCCAATCAATACCACATTCCCAAGCATGGGTCCCACAAATTTTTTCTGCCAGTGTACAATTCTTTGTTTCTTCACCGGGGTCAGTTCTTATGTCCTTTCTAGTCAGGAATTCCTGGACTTTAGCAATTCAGTGGAGTGAGTGTTCCTTCTTCTTTCCCAAAACAGTCTTGGTGCAGCATCATATAGGGGAGAGGTTACTAGCACATCACCCTGTAATGGTTTTGCTTTTTCTAGAAAAATTCAAAGGCACAGTAGATCTGTCAGTGGATAAGGGAGAGGCTACTAGCACTTCACCTTGTACTTTTTCCCTACTGTCCAGAAGGCACAGTGGAGCTAGAAGGTGAAATAGGCTAATCATCAGTAGGAGAATTCTCCCAATGTGGAGGGGTCTTTTTGCAGTGAGAATCTTGGGTCCAAGCAGTCAGTCTTTGGTACTTCACAGCGGTGTTGGTAGTCATCAGGACTTAAGGGCCTTTCCAGCATGGAGCCAAGGCAGTCTTTCGTTGGTGGACCTTTACATCAATCCCGTCTCCTGGTTCCAAGGAGTGGCAGGGCTGCTAGGGTCTTTGGGTAGCGCTTCCTTACCTGTGAGAAAAAAAACTTAACACATTTCATTAGTGCCTGGCAGTGTTTTTCAGATCTCATAGCTGCATGGGCAAATTCAAGCCCTCCTTTTCCTGGTTGTTAACCAAGTCTTAACTGTGAGCAGTGTCCTTGAATGGAGTCAGTGTCTTATCTATAGCCTGAGCTTGCTATTTTATTTTATTTTATTTTTTCAGTTAATTCATTCTGTTCTTTGTGCTTCTTCCTTCTTGGCTTCTTTTAACCTGCAAAGGAAACTTTCACTTTTTACTCATACACCTTTTTCCCAACAATGAACACCTACACATTGTCATTATACAGTACATTAGTCTTATTATTTAATATATGCCACACACACCTTTTACTAAAATAACCTTATTACAGAGCTTTCGAGCAACAAGCCAGGACAAGCACACCCACTTTGAGGAGTTCACTCAATACAACCTCTAGTCCAATAGCCTTCCACCATCCCCAGCCCTCTGGCTAGAAATCTGAGGTAGCCAGAAAGATCCCATGTACAATATGGGAGTGGGTTAACTTTTCATGTCCTTGCTTTCAAAGACTGTTGTATGCAAATTTTAACAACAATTTTTGCAATTAACAATTTGACCAATAAAGTTTCTTTTCCTTACTTAAGGAAATGCATTAGACTTTAGTATATCACATTCTCCTGATTTATCTAAACACTTTGTATTCCAAGTTGAACAAAACAAGTATCTGCATTTTAATTTAAACTTTTTGTTTGATTTTAAACTAGATTATTTTATAAAAATATTAAACACAAAATTCCGGCCACAAGACAAACACCACAAGACAGAACATAGAACACAAACATAATTTCTATTGTGCCAGTAAATGCATGGTACGTTGAATGCTGTTTAGCTGGCATCAGTTTTCTCTGATTATCTGAAAGAAAAAAAACAGAGGTCTACCCCTTCTGGGCAGACAATCATTGCTTAAAATAGACAAATACCCTTGTTGATTTCAGGAAAAACAGAGGAATTATCCCATATTTTATGTGTTTCATAGGCAGCCCAGGTTTCAGTGGCTCCTACCTTATCAGTTAGATAATTTGCATGAATACAGATGCTTTCTGGCTTGCTTTTTACTTTTAACTCTTGCTTTCAAACACTGAAAGAAAACATCACTACTTATAGTGCCCTTACAGCCTAATAAAATTTCAATTACATAGCACTATATACATTCTTCAGCTAATTTAACTAAATTCTAAATGATTGCAATTAACAATTTCTTTGCCTCTATTTATTTACAAACATTTCAAAGACACCAAGAACTTTCCTCTTTAGCATTTTTACAAAGTTCAACTGCTGTTTCCTCCAGCAACTACAGAGTTAACTTCTCACTCTCCCTTAAATCACTTGCTTGTCTCCCAACAGCCACTTTTATCAACTCAAATCACCATTCCAAGTAAGTTCTGGGTATTTGAAATCCCCATGCTTACACTTACTTACTCCTTCCTTCCACTACACCCTTAAAGTTTTCCAACCTGTTTTCCAATCTCTCTGTCTGTTGCCTGCCCGCCTGGGCCCGATCCTGCTTTTCTCACTGAACCGTCCCTTCCATAGGCACCAACTTCTTCCACTACCAGTTTAGCTAGGAGGGTGGGCTTCTCAACTAGCCCCCCACCCCTCCTGGTCTCTTCCCTTAAACATTCTTACTCACAAGACTACCCGAGTCCTCCTTCATGAGGCTTGCCACCTAGACGAAGACACATGGCCCATTGGGCAAAGGACGAGTTACTTAACATATAATTTGAAGGACTACTCTAGTAAGGGTTTACCCAGAGACTCATTCATCTGTTGGACACTTAACAGAAAAGAGAATTACACAGAAGAGTACAGAGGGAAAATTTTAAAAAAACCAGTCTAAAAAATCAGACTTTCCCACTTCTATACACTGAACCGCTACAGGGACAGGACAGAAGGATCTCAATTTAACCTCAGAGCTGTCTCGCACACAGTGGCTTCCACTCCGGGATTACGAACAAGAGGTTCAGTTCCACCCACACTCCTAACACCCAAATGAACAGAGAAAAAAAACACAACATTAACTGTTAAATAATGAACAGAACCAGAACCAAATAGTGTTTCCTTATCCTATTAGGACTCACTTTTACTCATGCAGTTCTCAGCATATAACACCAACAGTACCAAGCAAAGCAAACACAAAATAACAGGGTAAAACAAATAGATTGGTGTAATTCTGCAGTGCTCCCCCCTTCTATAGTGCTCACCAAACTGTGACAAATTTCTGTTACCAATCTATCCCTCATGTCAGATGATCAGGCTGACACTACAGGATCGTTGGGGGAGAGATAAAGAAAACACACCATATACTGAATTTTAAAGCTTCATTAATAAAATAATAAAACAACAACGGAGAGTGTTGGGAACGCTCCTCACATCACTCAGAAAATATTAATGCCCCAAGCCCGAAGCGCCTTTCCATACTTACACACGTACGTCCAGACTGGCCACTTCTGTGTATAATGTTCAGAGGAGGGGGAGAGGTGGAAGGGAGATTATCCTGTATACAGCTTGTCCAGAATTTCCAACATGCTTCTGCTCTTGGGAGGGCTGTTCTTTTACACCCTGGAATCTCCTGCGGCGTCTCTTTCAGAGATTCCAGTCCAGGTCGGCTGCCCTGTGGCTTCTTTGGTGTCACCAAGCCACACCGACTCAGGGTCACAAAGGCACACTGTTGGATCTTACTGGACAGTTAAGCTTTGCAAATGTAATTTCAGTTCTGTAACTTGTATTTCCTTTGCTTCGCCTCTGTCTATATTTTTTCCTTCACAGCCAGCTGGGGCCGAAAGCAGCCCCTCCCTGCACCAAGCACAGTCCCGCAGCCGATTCCTGACCCTGAACGCAGAGCACCCCCCTCCTTCCATCCCGGGGCCAAGATGATTTTTAAAATTAACCCGTTCCTTATGTCTTTTTCTTTCTTTTTCTCTTCCCATTAAACATTCTAGTAGCAATGCTAACTACTTCAGACAAACTTTTCCCTTGCGTACCATCTGGATGCTTTCTAAATCTTTTTGCAATATCCTTTGCACATTGTGACATGAAAACCATTTTAACCATCTCCTTTCCATGATCAGTTCAGGATTTAAATTCCCATGCTTTTTAACTTCACAATCAGTCCGAGCACAAAAGTCAGAGAGGTGCTTATCTGGATGCTGAACACAAGCAGTCACCTTGCTCCAATTTGGAGTAGCCTCCCCTGCATCTCTAATACCATTCAAAACAGCTTTTAAAAAATCCATCCAACTTTGTCTTTTGAGCTGGATTATTGGGATTCCAGTTAGGGTCAGTAATTAGCCAAGGTGCATTCAAATGAGCTGCAGATTTTTCTTTTACTTTTTGTCTTTCATCTTCTGTCATGAGAGTATCTAATAACTGATTTACATTTGCCCAAGTGGGCACATGAGTGAAAAAGATTGTGCAGAACATTCTTTCCACTGCCTCAGGATTGTCTCATAAGTGAGGCATAGTGCACTGCCAGTTAAACACATTTGAAAGTTGCAAACAGGGTATGGGTATAAAACCATCTCATGTTCCCCAGCAACCAGTAGAACCCGATAAGTTCTCAATGAGGCTTGTAATATCAGAGGTGTCTCAGAAACATTCCTCTCTCATGGAGTTAAGTAACCTAGTGGGGGTCCACAAGGGCAAGGACAAGGGCTGCTGTAATATTAGGGGGTGTTTGAAAAGCCAGTCCCTGACCAAGTTTGCAAAAGGCTGGCTGGAGGCTGCACAGAGGGGGTGAGGCTGCCTGATCTCTGAAGATGATGGGAACATCACTCTGAGCTCCCCCTTGATTCTCCTCTGTCCCTGAACTGTCCCTAACCTGCTTTTGAATCCTTGCACTCCATCAGACGGGGAAGAACAGGAACAAAATTGTCCTCCTCCCGGTGCGGCTCTGGTGCATATGGTGGGTGATTTTTTTACAAGAGCTCTCCATACAAACAGCTTCAAAAGCTACCCATCCCTCCATGGGTTTATAATTATACCATACAAACAAGTAATCCATTTGTCTCGGCCTAAGATCAACCAAAATATCCCTTAAGGAGTTCCTCCTATCTGTGGAAAAGGTTTCACCCACCGGCCAGTCTCTAGTTGGGGACAAATGAAAGGTAAATGATGGCCATTGGATCCAACACAGATTTCTCATCTTAAATTTAACTAGATCAGCTGTCTCAGAAATCTCTTTCCAATCTCTAAGTATCAGAGACAACGGGGCATCCCCCGGGCACTTACTGCCAACTTGTCTCATTTTAATGAAGGGACTCTAACCCCTCTTCATGAAGGGACTCTAACCCCTCCTCCCCGGGTCGAGGTAAAGGGACTCTAACCCCCACCTCCCCGCGTCGAGCGCTCGCTTACCTCTCCAGGGACTTGAACACCTGGACTGAGACTCAAACCCAGGCTGGGACTCTAACCCAGACAACTTGGATCCTGTGCAAACCTGGACTGGGACTCTAACCCAGACCTAAGTAGTCAGGGACTCTAACCCCGACAACCTGGACCCTACTCAATGGGTAGGTGGACGTTGCTGGATTTCTAAGAGTTTCAGCTGGTTCACAGAACACGCCTTATCGCCAACGCAGAGATCAGATCACCAGGCAAGGCTCCTCTAAACTGGAGGATGCGCGCTGCGTTGCCTCAGGGTCCGATCCCCCGCCGGAGAGTCAGACGGGTCCCGGCGGAGTCGCCAAAGATGTCAGGGACTCTAACCCAGACGGCAAAGTTCGTTGTCTGACCGCGAGAGAGACAGGCAACACCAGCAAGGTCCGATCAAAAGCTCTTTATTGACAAGTGCACGCATCAATAGAGAGCAGCTCGTCTCCAGAGAGAACCAGCCTGCTCTTTACATCTTAGTATAAGCCTATATAGACAGTTCCGTCGCGTCATAAATTATTCACTGGAGCAACCCACCCCCTTCTTCTAACAACTAGAAACTAGACACCTTTAGTATACATGCATGCCTAAAGTTAGAAATGTAGGGGAGTTAAAAACAAACAAAGAACAAAACCAGGGAGCGAAAACAAGGAGGCTGGGAAACTAGGACTCTTATCAGTTCTTCGAAGGAGCTGCCCGAACACAGCACATCTGGTACTATGCCAGGAATGCAGCTTCTCTCTTATCTCACTTTTTCCCAGCGCTTGTGAGACATGCTGCTGCTTCTCAGTGTTTTCCACTCAGGGATTACCCACAAACCTCTGTTAGCCTGACTTTGGTCAGGTTGGCATACCTGGTTTTGTCTGCTATATCTTTATTCAGGCCTAACAATTATAATGTCACAGTCTCGGTGAGTTGACTGCTGCAGCTCCCCGTAGACTCTGCCTGCGCCTCTCACCGAGCTGGAGTACAGCAGGCGAGGGGAGAGCACTCAATGTATTGCATCTACACTAGACGCGATATATCAACCCCCGCTGGATCGATCGCTGCCCACCGATTCGGCAGGTGGTATAGACATACCCCGAGTATCTGGTGATCGGAGCTGGACCCCCGAGGGGGACACATTGAAGGAACTCAGGGGTTAAGGTGCCTCTATTGTCAACTGTCAGGGCTGCTGTGGCTCAGAGGAGGGTGCTTGACTGCCTGGCAGGCTTAGGCGCCGCAAGCCTTGGAGGTGGGAGAAGTGAAGCGGCCACGGCGTGCTCGGGGTGCTCGTGCTCGGAGCAGGGGTGAGCTCGGGCGAGGGGGTGCCGCAGGGCAGAGCAGGAGAGTTGCCACAAGAGGGGAGCCTCAGGGTGGAGGGGGGAGCTGCCACGGGTGGGGCGCCTCAGGGCAGGGGTGCGGGGGGGGGAGGGTGCAAGGTGGAAGTTTCGCCTAGGGCATGAAACTTCCTTGCACCGGCCCTGCCCGCAGCCAGCCCTGCACCCCCTGCCCTGCCCTGCCGGCAGTCAGCCTCTGTCTCCAGCCAGCCCTGCACCTTCTGCTTTGCCTGCACCAGCCGCATCCTCCCTGCCCTGTCTCCAGCCAACCCCTGATGCACCCCCCTGCCTGAAGCCAGCCAGCCACGCAGCCCTTGCCCTGCCTGAAGCCAGACCCTACCTCCAGCCAACCCCACATCCACTGGTGCCCTGCACTTCCCAGGGCAGTAACCCTGCACATCTGCTTCAATGAGGGGGGCAGGGAGCAGCTGGGACCCACACATGTGCACACCCTAGGGTGACCAGACAGCAAGTGTGAAAAATCGGGACGGCGTGGGGGGTAATAGGATCCTAGATAAGACCCCAAAATTCGGACTGTCCCTATAAAATTGGGACATCTGGTCACCACAGCACACCCCCAGGACTCCTGAGTTCCATTGCTGGGTTTCCTATTGGTTCCTCTGCTGGTTGTTTTCCTTTTTCTGGGGACTTTGGGCAAGTTGCTCCCCACTCTCGGGCTCTGTCCCCAGCAGTCAAATGGGGATTTCATACCTTCCCGCTATTGGAAAGTGCTGGGAGAATCCCCCAGCAAAAGCTGCTCTGACAGTGCTAAGCAGCATCTGACCATTCAAGGTCGGAGCTCACTGCCCAGGAGGAGTGCTTGGCTCTGGGGTTTCACTTCAGCCCAGTGTAGAGAGAGAGCCCTAACCATGGAGTTTGGCTCAAGAAGACCAAGTCTCCAATTTGTTAAGGGTGTTTTGAATTTCAATCCTGTGCTCCAAAGTGCTTGGTGTCAGTTGTAAACTTTAGGAGCATGCTCTCCACTCCATTTTCCAAATCATTCATGAAAATATAGAATAGTACCTGACACCGGACTGATCCCTGCCAGACCCACTAGGTTCACCCTCCCCGTTGGGCAGCTAAACATGGAGAAGGGCTCCTGGAGTCTTGGCTTTCAACCAGCTCTGCACCCACATTACACTGATTGCAGCTGGACTACATTTCCCTCGTTTGCTTCTGAGAATGTCCTATGGGACTGTGTCAAAAGCCTTAGTAACACCAAGCTAGATCCCATCTATTGTTTACTCACCTCTACCAGGCCCAGAACCCTGCCAAAGAAGGAAAGAGGATTGGTTTGGAATGATTTGTTCTTGACAATTCCACGCTCACTAGTCATAAGAACCAAATCATCCTGTAGGTGCTGCTGACAAACTGAGTGTTTAAGAATGTATTGCAGGATCTCTCCAGCTATGGCAGTCAGGCTAGCTAGTCTGTAAGTCCCAGAGGTCTTTTTGTTCCCCTTTGAAAGATAGGTCCTGTCTTGTTCATGGATGGGAAGATGTTCTTTTTCAGGGGTCTCAGACGAGAACTGGGGCACAACACCTGGTTTGTTAAGGCCACAAAAACGGAGGCAGGAACCTCTTCTCTGCTGCTGGCAAAGAACCACAGGTACCTAAAAGATAGGGACTCACATCTTTGAATGGGCTTTAAAAAGGCAGTGGTTAATAAGTTTGGCCCCGACCATTTCTTGTTTCCACAGACTAGACATTTTAGCAAACTTTAGAATTCCTTGGTGCTAAACACTGTGAAACTCCCCTTTCTCCTTCACAGAGGGCTTTAATACCCCTTATCTCACTTGGGCTCTAAACTGCCCATAGTTCGAGAACTGTTCCTGTTCCGATTGGACAGATGGGAGAAGGGAAGTGACCTACCCAAGGCCTACACAACAAGGCGATGGCAGAGCCAGAAAGAGAAGCAACCAGTTCTGACTCCTGTTCTAACAGATGAAAACACCCCAGAGCCCAGGAATCGAGATGGTGGGAAAATTTCATTCAAACCGTTTCTGTCCGAAAATCCCATTTAGACTAAACCAGTTTGTTTCTCAAAATCATAACAAGTGGGATGAAAGATCTTTGCAAAAATATTTTGTTGCAAAACAAAAGCATCTCCTCTTTGTCAGAGTGTGTTAAATTGTCTCCTCGCACACAAAGAGGAGACACTTACATCTCAACCATTAGATAAGATGCTTCAATCTGAGCTAAGTCGTTGCTACTATTAACAATTTCAAAATAAAAAAATACAAATAAAATAGACTATTTCAGCTAATCTATTATGTCATAATCTGGGAAACTTCATATTATGCACTACTTCTAGTGACACTCCCAAATGGATCCGCATCCTTCACCCACCATGAGGTAGGTAAGAGCGGATCATTATTATCCCTACTTGAAAGAGGGAGAAGCTCAGGCTGAGAAAGGAGAATTGACTTGTCTTAGGTCACACAGCCCGTCAGAGGCAGTGTTGGGAATAGGACCGAAGAGCCCTGATTTTCAAACAAACCATCGGATCTTGAATTTCAGACATTGAATGACCTGAATACTGTGCTCTCAGATGAGCTCCAGACCAACAACAGTGACAGTAATTATTCAGCAAGTATTTGAGGAGAACTGCAATGTTAGAGGGAATCATCAACTGCTCAGAGACAATTAATGCAGAGAAGCAGCAAAATTAATCAAAGATAGAACTGGTTCTGACTTATTTACTTGATCTTAAAAGAGAACAACAAGGACCTGAGTCTCCTCCCTGTCAATATCCCCCTGCTCAACCAATCAGGGTAGAGACGGAGGACGGGAGGCTGAGGGTTCTCACCAGAGAGCCCAAAGGATGGCCCAGGTCACCGGTGGGGATCACTGCCCGAGCACTATTTCAGTCCCACATTTTTGGGTGGACCTTCCATAGTGGGAGCTGCAGAGGACTTCCCTGCAACACACACACACACACCTCCGTCCTGTTGTTGGGAAGGGAACAGGAGAAAGGACAAAAGAAGCAAGAGAAGAAGAGGAGGGAGGGATGGAGGAAGAGGTGAAACAAAAAGGACAAACCCTAATGTCCCCAGCGATTCTAAGGGACAAAATCCCAGGTGCGCAATAAAATTCTGCCTCCTTAAGCTCGTGTTTTCCATGCCTAGAATTCACTTGTCACCAGATAGATCAGACTGAACAGGTTTCAAACCTCCAGGAGGCTCTTACCTTCTAAACAGGGACGGCTGTTTTCTAGTAAAATCACTACAAGGGAAGGAGGAAACTCGAAAGAGGTTCCTCCTGGCGCTCACGTCCATGACCCCAAATAATCTCTCAGTCCTCAAAGAGAGACCTGGAGAAGGAAACGTGCTGAAGCAAAGCCACAGAGGTCTCTGAGGTTTCCCTGGCCCCTCGCCCCTGTCCTGCCTGGCTGATGTCAGCATCTCTCTGTGAGGTCACCACCTCCCCACCACCTTTGACCAATAGTCTGAGGTCCTGCAAAAGGCCTTTGTGATGTCACTGCCACACCCCTCCCTTGCTGGGCTAATGTCCTGCCCCTGGCCAGGCACTTTGGAGGTTTGAGCTACTCCCTGTGGATCACCCCACTCAAGGAGCGTTCGTTCTAGGCAGCAAGCCGGCTAGACAGGAAAACATCAGACGCTGCTCCCAATGCTACACTCAGTTTTTCAGAAATTAGTCGACTTCATGGTCAGAAGACACCATTAGAGCATCTAACCTGCATATCACAGGCCTCCTGTATGACATAACAGCTACTTTGGGGGCAAACACATTCCAGAAAGGCATCTAGTCTTCATTAAATGACATCAGGAGATGGTGAATCCACCACTTTCCTTGGTAGCTTGCTCCTGTGGTGAATCATCCTCGCTGTTGACTATTGTGCCTCAGTTGTAATATGAATTTGTCTCTTTTCACTTTCCAGCCATTGGGTCTTGTTATGCCTTTCTCTGCTCCATTCAAGAGCCCGTAAATACCCAATCTTTTCTCTCCATTAAGGCCCTTCAACATTTCAATGAAATCACCTTTCAATCTTCTTTTGATAAGCTAAACAGGTTGAGCTCTTTCAATAGCTCACTGGAAGGCATTTTTCTCCAGCCCTCAGAACATTTGGTGGCTCTTTGCTGCCCTAGCTCCAATTTCACAACATCTTTTTCAAATGAGGATACCAGAACTGGAGGCAGTATAAAGGTTGTATAAAGGTAAAATTAAATAGGTTGCAGAGGAGTTTTTTTTAATTTCGGCTTTTGTTGCTAAAAATTTTGTCTCTCTGCGGTGAGAAAAAACACTCCCCGAATGCCAAAATTTGAGCCATGAAAAGCGGCAGTGTGAACAGCGCATCATAGGTGGAGCTGTGCTCCCGGTGACAAAGCTCCTGCCCCTCATTGGAGGTAGTTTGGCTTTGTTGCCGGGGAAGCTCTCTCTCAGCGATAAGGACGGCCACACAGCGCACCTTACAATGGCATGGTTAGAGTGGCACAGCTGCACCGTGGTAAGGTGCGCGGTGTAGACACAGCCTCAGAGCTGGGGAAAGCCGACAGGCGCTGAGGAGCACAGGGTTCAGACAGAGACATCCGTTAGGAGAGGAACTATTCACAGGGATTCTCTATAGCCTAGTAAGGTGGAGAGGATGGAAGATGATAATGTACAGGTAGGTTCTGATGAGAAACAGTGAAATGAAAGAGTCTCCCTCAATTACATCATGTAATAGCAGACAGCTAAAATGGGACACATTTTAGAAGTGCTTAAATACAAACGCTAAACGTCTAAGTACTAAGACTGGTGAATTTGAGTGCCTGGTATTGAGTGACGATATTGATAGAATAGGCATCACAGAAACCCTTGCACCCCCTCCTGCACCCACATGGGGAGACTGACCTGTGTGCATGGAGCAGCTGGCATTGCTGCCCCCCACTCCTCCCTGGAACGCTGCTCATCTGGGCACCCCTAGGGGCTGTGGGATGTGGGGGCAAGAAGTGAGATCATCCGAGCTCCCTGCATCCAGGTCACTTTCCTCAGCCGGGCTGCATAGCGGGAGGGCAGAGAGCAGCAGCTTCTGATGCTCCCCTCACAGCACAGCCCAAGTGGGAAAAGTGACCAGGACGCATGGAGCACATAGGGTTGCTCCTTACTCCCCTCAAACCTCTATGGACCCATGGAGGAGCATTGGGGCAGGGGAGAGCAGTGAGCACCTTTGCACTGCCACACGGTGCCCTTTGACCCCTGGAGCCCTGGGCGGCTATCGGGGGGCACCACCCCTAAGGCCGGCCAGGCTCCCCAGAACGAGCAGCAGAAAACACAGAGACTGGCCACACACTGAGCAGTGGTAGCCTGGGCGGCTCGTAATGGAGGCTCAGGGGGGAGGGGTGTCATAACATTTTTTCCCAGATTTGGACCTTAGCGTCCAAAATATGGGTGTTAGCATGAAAACCTCCAAGCTTAGTTACCAGCTTGGACCTGGTAAAGCTGCCACCAGCCAGGGATTTATACAGTGCCTGGCTCGCTGTGGTCTCCCCAAAACCTTCCCCGGGGGACCCCCAGACTCAGATGCCTTGAGTCTCACAACAAAGGGGAATAAACCATTTCCCTTCCCCCTCCTCCCCTCCAGGTGTTCCCTCCCTGGGTTCCTGGAGAGATATACAGAAGCAAGCTCCGTGAATCTAAACAGAGGGACTCCCCCCTCCCTGTTTCCAGTCCTGGAAATAGAAGTACCAAGATAGCTAATCTCTCTTCCCCCTTACCCAGAGGGTATGCAAAGTCAGGCTAGTAAATCTAACACAACGAGATTTTCCCCCTGACTTCTTCCTCCCACCAATTCCCTGGTGAGCTGCAGACTCAATTCCCTGGAGTCCCCACTAAAGAAAAAATCCAACAGGTCTTAAAAAGAAAGCTTTATATAAAAAGAAAGAAAAGGACATAAAAATGGTCTCTCTGTATTAAGGTGACAAATACAGGGTTATTTGCTTAAAAGAAAAAAATGAATAAACAGCCTTATCCAAAAAGAATACAATTTAAACATTCCAGCAACTACACACATGTAAATACAAAAAAAACCAATATAAACTTATTGTCTTATTATCTTTGTACTTACAACTTGGAAACAGAAGATTAGAAAGGCAGGAGATAGAAAAATCACTCTCATAGCCGAGACGCCACAGACACAAGACAAAGAACAAAGAACTCACACACAAACTTCCCTCCACCCAGATTTGAAAAAGTCTTGTTTCCTGATTGGTCCTCTGGTCAGGTGTTTTAGGTTACTGGTGTTACCCCTTTATAGGTAAAAGAACATTAACCCTTAGCTATCTGTTTATGACAAGGGGGCTCAGCCTCCCCAAACCTTGCACTGCCAAGGGGACAGTGGGGCCCATGATCAGGGGCCCTGGCCAAGTTAGGTCCCCCTGGAAAAGTCTCCCCTATGTCAGCCCCAGGGCTGGAGGAGCTCCCACTCCCTGCTACAGCCCGGGGGCTGCAGCAGGGGCACAGAGCTTCTCTGGTCTCAGGGCCACAGCGGGGCAGGGGTAAAGGAGTGATAGGGTGGGGCTGGTGGGGGAAGGGGTGGAACAGAAGTGACAGTGGATGGGGCCATGGGTGGAAGGGGGTAGAGCCACAGACAGAAGGTAGGGGCATGGTTCTGGTGCTGGGGCCCCCACACTTGTTCTCCCTTTCCCGGGGGTTTGGCATCACTAGCCCCGGCTTAGCGAGTAGGGTTCAGTGGTCCCCATAATGTGGGGTGCGACTCCTAGGGGGACACAGAGGAACATTCATGGGGGCACCTCAGGACCTGAGCCAGCCCACATAGAGGGCAGGGAGGGAGCACCACTCTGCCACAGCTCTTCCCCAACCCCACCCTCAGCCTGAGACTCTGGCTCCCAGCCCGGCGTCGACCCCTTTACCCCTGTCCGCACCCCTCACCCCAGCAAGCAACAGCCCCACTCCTCCCAGCCCCGGTTCTTGACCGTGGCTTCCGAGGGGCCACAGCCATGGCTAAGAGGGCACAATGTGAAATGTTTGGGGACCACTGGTTTAGGGTGACGTCCTCAATCACTTCTCTGCAGTCCAATAAAAGCTATTCCTCACTCACCTACCCCTCCATCAGGACGGACTAGGTATGTTCTGCTGCCCTTCACTCATACAGGAAGGAGAATAACATTTCATTCCACTCAATCCTAAAGTCATTTGTAACCCAAGACCATCCCAAACTGGTCATTTTGGGGAAGCGGCCCCATCATGCTGCATAGCTAGGCAGAGTAGGTGTGTCTATGCAAACACGGTCTGTTCCTGAAGTCTTTCCCCAGCTCCTCACTAGGTGAGAGAGGGGAGCTCATTCAGACCCTGCTTTCGCTTAGTATTTAAAAACTCCTTAGTGTCCCTATCTCTGCCGGCCTTAGATTTCTCCTCCTGTCCGTTTTTTGACAGCTCAGATGAGGTGACCGAGTGGTTAAGGTGATGGACTGCTACCCCATTATGCTCTGCCTGCATGGGTTCAAATCCCATTCTCATCAGAGGCATTTAGTCTTCACCCTCCTTTATAGACAACCATCTCCCCCTTTGGTACAATAACAGATCAAACAATGTTGCTTGTGTTACCCAAAATTGGGTCAGTTAGTAAGCTTAGAGAGGACTAATAATGCCCCTGCCCCCACAGAGTTTGGCAGAAAGCAGCACATTTATTAGCTTGATAGCTAAGCTCAAAGAAGGGATGGGAGAGGGTGTCACACTCATACTCACGCTCCCAGGACAGGCCTGGCAGTGGAGATGTCAGGATCCTTTAAGGTAAGTGTCCACAGCGCAGCGATGGACGGTGCGATGAAGATCAGTCTCCCTGAGGTGCAATAGAATGTAACACAGCGAACCACTGGCCAGATGGGCCGGGGTGAAGGGCATTCACTGGAGGTACAAAGGAGAGTGGGGAAAGCCACTTCACAGCATTCAAAGCGGGAAAGGACACAAGCTGGGGGAGTTTTAACAGACCTTTTGAGCATACAGGTTATACAGAGCATACAGATCACTGCTGCTCCTACAACATGATAAAGTTCTCAAGCAGCATGTTTCTTACTTTGCCCATCTGTCAATTTGATGATTATTGATGGAAATATTTTGCCATTGGGTTGTGTGTTTACACAGAAATTGACATTTACCAACAAATACACAATTCTTCCAAGCCTGCCTAGTCTGCAGTTGATGGGTTTAGAGGGACACATTCACTCTTCCAGGTCCCCCATTCCAGGCCTGTGCTCTCCAGGTTGTCAACTTCCCGCACTGCTGGATCCTTCCCTCATCTCCCCCCAAACCACTGCCCCACCCCCACTTCTGGGGTCCCCTCCCTACACTGTCTAACTCCACTGCTGGCAGGATCCCTTCCTGTTCCTTTCATTTCCTGCCTCCACTCTGGGCAAAAGCTCTGCACTCTTCCCACACCAGAAGTTGAACCCAGGCCAACCTGGGTGAAAACCAGGAATCCTGACCACTAGCCCATATGGGACTATTGTTGCATCTGACGAAGTGGGGTATTCCCCCACGACAGCTCATGCTCCAATACGTCTGTTAGTCTATAAGGTGCCACACCGGATTCTTGGCTGCTATTATTACTACACTCACTCAGGCCTTGGCTACACTGGAGAGTTACAGTGCAGGTGGGTGGCTTTACAGCGCTGTAACTTACTCCCCGTCCACACTGGCAAGGCACATACAGCGCTGTATCTCCCTGGCTACAGTGCTGCATGTGCTCCACCTCGACGAGAGGAATAAAGAGAACAAGCTGGTGATGCAGCGCTGGTGTGGCCAGTGTAAACAGTGATTAATCTTACTACGCTGTCACTGACCTCCGGAACCTTCCCATAATGCTTTTAAGTAGAGATAACGCTCTTTGTTTTGGTGTGATGCCTCTGTTGCTTTGCTGTGAGCTCAAGGCTTCCCGGAGCTGCTTATCTAAAAACCAAACACAGTTACTGTTTGCAGTGAATGAGCAGAGGCAGGGGGATCCCTTTGGAACACCCACAGCTGGTGTTGCTTGAGGAGAGAAGCAGCCGGGTGGGCACGGGGGAGGGGGGGGTCTGTTTTGGATCAGCGGCTTATCTGGTCTGTGAGGAAAAAAACAAAGGCGGCTATTTGCATTTAGTGAATGAGAGAGGGGTGGGGGAGGAGGCTTGAACTTGCCAGGCAGGGAGCTGACACAGTGTCAGCTCCAAAAATCCACTCGCTCTGTCTCCCCCACGCTCCGTGTCACACTCCACCCCACCCTCCTCTTTGAAAAGCACATTGCAGCCACTTGAATGCTGGGATAGCTGCCCATAATGCACCACTCCCAACAGCGCTGCAAATGTGGCCATGACAGAGTGCTGGTAGCTGTCAGTGTGTCCACACTGCAGCGCTTTCCCTAAACAGCTGTAGGAAGACAGCTTTAACTCCCAGCGCTGGACAGCTGCAAGTGTAGCCAAACCCTCTCTAAGCCGACCCCTTATGAGAACAGCAGGGACTAGCATGACTAGATGTCCCGATTTTTGGGTCTTTTTCTTATATAGGTGCCTATTAACCCCACCCCCATCCCAATTTTTCACATTTGCTGTCGGATCACCCTAGCAGGGGTTGCACACAGGGCCTGCATTAACCTTCAGGTGCTGAGGTTTCCCTCTCTCCATTCCAGAGCCTGTGATCAGGAAACAGACAATCAGGGCTCCCAGGTGCTGCACAGACCATGACTGAGATCAGACCCCATATTATGCAAGGTGCTGTACAAACCCTGGGCAACACTGAGACACCCAGGAGGTTCCCCTCAATTTCCCTGAGCCTCTGCTGCCCAACTTCTTCTGAATCCCTCTGGCTCACCCCCCCCCACAAAAAAAAACCCACCTTTCCAAACAGTCCTTCTTTCCTTGCCCCCTGATTCTGGTTTCACACCCTGGGACCATCTCCTCTCTTGTCTCTCCCCCCTCCAGGTGAAGCAGAGATGGAGGCAACTTCAGCCACTGGAGTCAACCTCAGCGAGCACTGCAGCCGGCCCCGGGGGAGGGGGGGTGTTTGCAGACACAGGAAGGGAGCAGGGGGTGCTGGGAAGAAGGCGGCAGGAGAACAAAGCTCAGAGACCCAACATGGGGAAATTCCAGGGGGCGGGGCTCTGACACATCCCAGGTGCGGGCAGCTCCTGGGGGCGGGGCTCTGGCTCAGCTCGGGGGCGGGGCAGCTCCTCGGGGCGGGGCTCCAGCACAGAGCGGGGCGGAGCAGCTCCTGGGGGCGGGGCTCTGGCACAGCCCATGGGCAGGGCAGCTCCTGGGGGCGGGGCTCTGGCACATTGTGACGCGGAGCCCGGGCTGAACAGCTGCTTCCTGGTTCTCCACGTGCTGCCAGCAGCGCTGGAGCTGCCCGAGCCGCAGCGGAGCCGCTGTTCTCAGCTGCAGCCAGGATCTGCCCCCGGCCCCGCTGGGATCCAGGTGGGGACAGAGACTGGGGCCCGGGGGTTCCCCTTGGTGTGGCTGGCGGGGGCGGGAGGGGAGAAGCCGGAGCTGCAGGCGGGGGAAGGGCGGTGGGACATTGTGACCCGGAGCCCCCGGGGAATGAGAGGCGCTGGGGGGCAGGAAAGTGACTCTGCCCCAGGGAGCCTGGGAGAAGCCTTGAAGGCGCCTCGGCCCCAGTGGAGCTGCAGGAGGATCCGCCCGCCCGCCCCGCTGGGATGGGGGGGCCGGGGCACGGCCGTCGTGTGGGGGGGAGGGGCGGACCCCGGGCCAGGCGGGGGGGGGCGGTGTATTAAAATCCCTCCCCATAGCAATGTGCTACTCCGGCACTGCGCATGCCCAGTAACAGCCGCTGAAGGCCGCTGCCCTTCCCCCTGCCCGGACCAGCCGTAAACGTTCCGCCGGGCTGCTGGGGGCGGGGCTGGAGCGGGGCGGGGAGTAACAGGGAGCGTGGGAGGGGCGGGCGCAGAGCAGGACATTGATGGGCGGGGGGGGTCAGGCAGCTGGAGGCAGGGTTCGTGGGGGGCTAAAGGGCACAATCCGGGCTGGGGGGAGGAGCAGGAGTTGAGCTCAGGGGGAGGCGCTGGCAGAGCCCCCCCCGTTGGTGTGAGGGCGGAGGTGTCGAGGGGGGAGGAGAAGCCGGAGTTGCAGGGGGGGGAGGTCACTGGGGTGGGGGGGTAGATCTGTCTCTGTGCAGCCAGGACATTCCCGGGGTGGGAGGGAGGTGAGTTAACTGGATCCTGTCCCATGTTTTTGCCACTTCCTCCCACACACACATTCTCTCAAGATTTCCCCTTTTCTCTCTCATTATCACACGTGGCTATAAAATCCAGGGAGATTCTCCTCCCCCCCCAATGATCAGCTCTCTAATTGCCTCTGATTTTCCCTTTTCTCTCCATACTTCTCAAATGTCAATTTAAAATCTCTCCGATGGGGGGTGGATTTTCCCACCCATTTATCTGCAGCGATTTGTCCTTGTTTGGGTGGGAAATTGTTGCCCTGGGTCATTCCCCAGAACATGGCTCCCACTGGAGTGGGATGGGATGAGGTTCCCGTTCTCTGCCAGGGCAGGGAAGGGAAAGGGAGGAGGCAGCAATCCCCCATGGAGACTGCCCAGACCCCATTCCCAATTACCCCTGCGGCACCCCCTTCCATTGTCCAGGGAGCCTTCCAGCTCCCCCCCCCGCCCTTAAATCAGCCTCCTCAAAGGGCTCTGAGCTGCTCACGTGAATGGTTGCCCCGTGAGCCGGGGGGGACCATCACATTCTGTTTATGTATTGGACAGTCCATATAAAATCCAGTCCAACAGTCCCCCTTTTCCACTAGTTATTTAATAGCAACATCAAATCCCCTCCGATCTGGTGGTTTTCTCTCATGTTATCAAATGTTCGTTTGTGACAGGGTTCTCTCTGCGTGTGTCAAAGATTGATATAAAATACCCCAAACATTTCCCCCACTTCTCTCTAGTTGTTTTATTTCTAATTGAATATGATGGGTTGTTTCCCAATGTGCTAAGATGCAGCCGCCTCTGGGGTGGATCCATGGTGGCCATTATTTGCTAGTGACAGCCCGTGGATCTTTCTTGCCCTCCAGGCCTTCCATTCTCCTGTTAAAGAAGCACTCCCCAGGCTCCCTCTGCCTGTGTGACTGGCCAGCAGGAGGTGGTGTTAACTTTCTAGCCACTTCTCACACTCTGTGAGGTAACACTTGCAGGGGCAGGGAAGGTGTCTGTGTGGGGAGATTGCAGCTGAAGGGGCATTGTGGTAGGGGGAGGCCTCTGGGTGGCTGGGCAGGGGGTACCCTAGTCAGGTTGGTGGGTTGTGGAGGTTTGGGGTTTTCGGGGGTGGTGGTTCTGATGTGCCCATCCCTGAGGCTATGGGTCCTGGAGGTGGGTATCGCTGGGGGCCTGGTGGCTGCAGAACAGTGGGGGTGGGTGTCTCTTGGGGAGGCGGGACAGAGGGTTAGAGGGAGCCTGGTTCTGTGCCAGGGGCTCTGTCTGTGCTTCCCCCGCTGGTTCCTGGTTTTGTTGCCATGCCCAGTGCACAGAGCTGGGGGAGGGGATCCCTGGCACTAGGTGAGGGCATGCCAGGGAAGCAGAGTGATGGGTCGCACTGTAAAGCATCAGGGGGTCACACTGGGCAGAGGAGGGGGTCCCAGGCAAATGTCAGGGTAGATCGTTCTGGAGGGTGGGGAAGTTCCTAGGCAGGCAGTGAGGGACTGAGTTCCCAGTGGGGGGGGGTCCCTTGAGGGGGTCCCTGGCTGCTGGGGGCTCTTGGTGGGGGGAACCCTTTGGGATTCCCAACCTGGCAATCATGGTGTGGTGGGGGTTCTCTGGCCGGTGGGGCTTTGAGGGGTATCTGGGGTCCCTGGCCAGGGACTCTGGGGGCTGCGTCCCAGGGAATATCTGATGGGATCCTGGCTGGGGGGTGTCTGGGGCCCCTGGCTGGGGGGTCTGGGCTCTGGGTACTAGGGGGTGTCTGGGGGCTGCTGCTAACCATGATCCTTCTCTCTGGTCAACTTGTACCAGAGTCCTGGCTCCTAGTCACCAGGTCACCAAGTCCATTCCCCAGTCACGTGCCCTGTCACTGTGATAACTTTCTGTCCACTTAGCAAACACTGTTAGTGTGAATTCACAGAATTTACTTTTCTCCTCTTTTGAAAACTGCAGGAACTTTCGGTTCCGTTTGGAAAATTTTTGCCCCCAGTCCTTGTCCTAGATCTGCGGGGGTGAGGGAGGTGGGAAGGGAGTCAGCACTGCCACACGATGGTCTTTTCCACAGCGTTCTGAACTCATTCTTTCTGAAATCCGGTGTCATTGAGACCGTTGTTAATCCAGAGTCACTGTATGGAAAGACAAGGAGTGATTCCAGATGGACAGTGGGTCAAATGAGATCAGCCATTCTCCCTGTGAGGAGGGGCTCCCATTAGCTGCTCTCCCCAGAGAGCTAAAGGAGGGAAGCTGCTCATACACTCCGTCCCTCTCTGCTCAGGATATTGGGGTTCAGCTTCCTGGGTCAGATGCTGCAGCCTCCATTGTGATCTGGGAGACCAGGCTTGGCAGCTGCTGCTCCCCCAGTGGGGCTCTGTGCTGGGAAGTGACCTTAATTAAAGCTTCTTCTCTGCCCGGCCCAGGGGATGACTTTCTGCAGCTGGTCCTAGCCCCCTAGGGCAGTCCTGGGCCCTGTTACTACTAAATTCTGAGCCAGAGTCTCCAGGTAACTGAAAGACCTCAGGGAATGTCCTAGGGTCTGGCAAGAAAGTGACTCTGCACAAACAACACCACCTCATTTCTCCTCCCATTAGCGGTTGCCAGGAGGAAATCCAGCCATGGGAGAGCAAAGCCCCCAGGAATGGGACTGTCCCAGCCAGAGGGGCAGGGAGAGAGGACAGGGGAAGGAGAGACTGAAAGGGGCAGTGGGAGAAATGAATGTGGGGGAGAGATTTCCAGCTCTCTAGTCCACCCAGACACATGTATTGCTGCATCCTGGGGCAGAACCACTTTCCAGTGAACAAAACAAGGATCAGACAGAGCAAAAGCCAGTTCCTGACTCCATATTCCCCCTGCTGGGGTGTGGCTGCCGTGGGGTCAGTGTCTGAGGGAATCCCCCACAGTGACTCCTTTGGTTCTGCTCTTTTCTAGCCTTGTGTTCAGAGAAGGGGTGAGGGGAGAGAGAAGGGAGGTTAAAAATGTGTCTGTGGACTTAGCCTGGCAGGAGGGGCCAGGTCTAAATTGTAATAAACAGATTGAGCATTTCCCAGCATGACAGAATCTAGGGTGTCTGTCTGCAGGGAAAGGGCCTGGGGGAATTGTGATGTGAAATTAACTAAAACCGGTTCTGAAACGCCCACAACTGCCCTTCTCCCCCAGACAGGCTGCAGAATGTTTTGCTCCAGCTCATCCCAGCCTGGCGTGGGACAGGGAAGAGAAATGGCTGCAGTGGAGTCAGTCCAGGTAGAGATTATCGGGGGGTTGCTGGTGGGTTCCTGCTGGAGGAAAGGGAGAGCAAATACACCAGAGGTGGGAAGGTTTGCAGAGTCTGGTTTGGAGGTTGGAGCGGGGCAGGAAATTCACAGCGTGGGGAAAGGAGGAGGCCAGGGTGTGGCAGACCTGCTGGGAGTTATTTACTAAGTGGCCTAGATTCTAGGAACAGACCCAGGAGGTTTGGAGGTGGAAATGCCCTAATTTGTGAAGAGAGAAAATAACCCACCTACATGGAGCTAGTCAAACTGACCAGACTCCTAGTGCTGGAGCCTGACCTCATTAACCATCAGCTGCTGTGAGATATAAAGGGGACACCCATGAGTCAGGCTTATTGGAGCTGCCTCTCCCTTCATATCCCACTCCTCACAATGAGGAGGGTGTTGGGCATCCTACCAGCGAGCTCTCCCTGGACCCTGCTAGGGGCTCCATCTCCTGTATCAGTCAGTGGCTAGTAGGGGGGTGATGGATATGCTGGGAGAGATAAGGGGCTCTCTCTTCATCCCCTCACCCTGGCATTTGCTGGATACTCTGAGCCAGGTCGAGGTGGGACTCTCCTGACTATGATCCACCCAGAGCTTCCATTTGATTCACTCTTCTCTGCCACAAATAGTGGGGCTGTGAGTGGGGCAGCAAGTCCTTAGTGTTGGACTCTTACTCTTTCAGGGGCTGGTGACCTTCAAGGAGATGGCTATGTATTTCACCAGGGAAGAGTGGGCTCTGCTGGACCCCACTCAGAGAGCCCTCTACTGGGATGTCATGCAGGAGAACTATGAGACTGTGACCTCGCTGGGTAAGGGTTCCTGTCCCTTCTGTTCTTGGAAGGGGAAATGAAGAGTGAAGGTTCACGCCACCCCCACAATGCCATCTGTACCCTGTCCTGTTTCAGCATCACCCCAATAGGCCAGTGACACACATAATACCAGAGACCCTCCTCTGCTGCAGAACACTTTGGGAACAGAGCACAGGAGCCGTATTGCACAGTGTCAAATATCTCCTGTTTGCTCAAGTGAAACTGGGGGTTAGGTCTGGCATAACTGTCCCATACCCCTAATCATTTTTGTTGCCCTTTTCTGAACCTTTTCCAATTCCAATATTTCTATTTTTGAGATGGGGTGACATGTGCATGCAGTATTCAAGATGTGGGTGTATCATGGATTTATTTGCTGTTTTTACAAATATGATCTATGAGATATTCTGTCATATCTATCACTTTCTTAATTATTTCCTACATTGTTCACTTTTTTTCACTGCTGCTGCACATTGAGTGGATGTTTTCAGAGAACTATCCACAGTGACTCCAAGATCACTCTCTTGAGTGGAAACAACTAATTTAGACCCCATCATTTTGTATGTATAGTTGGGATTGTGTTTTCCAATGGGCTGCACTATGTGCTATCCTGTCATCTAGTACTGCTGAGATCCTGGATTCAGTAATATCCCTGCCCTTCCTGTTCCCTTTCTCCACCGAACCCCGCCAGCCCATGCTTCCTGTTCCCAGCTTCCCCAGGATTCTCGCACTGTCTCTGAACCTCTCTGTCAGCAAGAAGCAGTGCCAGGGACACTTGCCCTCTGTCTGGAGTCTTCGATTTCTGGGACATGGATTTACTTTCTCTGTGTTGTAAGAGGCTCTGTCATAATGAGTGTCTGTGATGTTACCCAGAGTACAATCTGGACTGTTAAATAGCTGTACCTCAGTCCTCCAGCATGGGGTGCCTTTTCCACTGTTTTCCCGCGAGAACAGCCCCTCTTGGCCAATTAACACACAGTCTCCAGCATGTAACTCACTCCCAGCTACACAGTATTGAGTGCTGCTAGACAGCCACTCATGAATTACACCTCAGGAGAAAACCAGCAAATTCTCAAGTGCCCAACTTTCCCCCAGAAATGTGCATCTTGCACTGTCCAGCACGCTACTGAACGACCCAAGCTCATATGAAGTCTGTCATTTCATCAGCGGAAAATGACATGCACCAGCTTGTTATCCCAAACAGAGTTTCCAACACACTTCAATCCACACATACTGGTTAGATGAACAATAAACCAAGCTTGTTAACTACCAAAAACTAAAACTAGGCCCAGTCCATGAAAGGGGCACTCCCAGGAGAGACTGTATAAAGGCTGGAACATGAAACACCTTTGTAAACCTGAGACAGCTGCCTTGGGGACAATGACAGGGAGAATCCCCCAAAAGTGACTCCTTTGTTTCTGCTCTTCTCTGGCCTCCGATTGTTCCTTCCAACGTGGAGTACTTTGCACTTCGTCTCTACTGAATTTGATCCTATTTACTTCAGATCATTTCTCCCGTTTGTCCGATCATTTTGAATTTTAAATCCAATTCCTCCAAAGCACTTACAACCCTCCCAGCTTGGTGTTGTCCGCAAACTTGATACGTGTAAGAGAGAGACTGTTAAGGGAGGGTTTCCACCATGTGTCAGAGGGTTACAGCCCTGGTGGGAGGGGGCTAAGGCCTGTACTGGAATAAGGTCACTCTGTGCTTCACAGTGTGCTAGAACCTAGAATGTGCATTAGCAGGGGAAAAGCTGGGGGGAATCGGCTTGTGGAATGGACAAAAGCCTAGTCTGAATTCTCACACCTTGCCCTTTTCACCCCGGCAGGCCAGAGAAACAACATCCATGTTTCGCTGCAGATCATCTCGTCCTCCCAGGGGCAAGGAAATGGCTGCAATGGAAGCTGGCTCAGGTAAGAGATTATCAGGGTGGCGGGCTCTGCTTGGAGGTTGAGGAGCAGTAAATGCATAAGAGGGTGGGAATTGCTAGAGGTGGTGGGAAGCAGGAAATATCTCGGGTGGAGAAAGGGAGGGGACAGCATGTGACAAACCTGCTGAGACTTGTGTAGTGTAGGGGCGTGATGGGTTGTCACCCCCAGGAGGCAGTTTGTGGAGCTTCTGGGAACTGCTGTGTCCTCTAACCCTCACGCTGGGCTGGCCCTTCTCACACTGCTTTGCTGGAGATTTCGCCAGCCTCTCCAGGGCCTGTTATCAACCCAACACAACAGCAGGTGGCGCCATGCAGCCAACTAAGCTACCTGAGTGCGTTACCTAAGGCCACTCAAGGACAGATAGAAGACAAGAGCCAATTTCCCACTCCCCAACCATTGCACACTTTGCTGTAGTATAAATCCAGATGATACCATCTTATAGTGCACAGGGATCTCTATAATACAAGCTCATATAATGTAGTTCCCCTTCCCCTCGATATGGGACAGATGTGCACACAAAGCTGAGATTTTCCCCAGACACTTCACTCAAAATACGCTGGTTAAGATAAGCATCAAAACAAGTTTTATTAACTGCAGAAAGATAGATTAAGTGATTATAAGTGATAACAAACAGATCAAAAGCAGATTATTTGCAAATAACCAAAACTCAGACTAAGCCTAACATACTAGATGGATAGAATTTGAAATTAGCAATTTCTCACCCTGACTGATGGTACAACAGTCCCCCAAGTTTCCATACACAAAGCTAGAAATCTCTTGATCCTGGGAGCAGCCTTCCCCCACATCCGTTTTGTTTCTCAGGGTGTTTCCGAGAAGTTCTCTTGTGTGGAGAATGAGGCCAAGAGATGATGTCACACCCACCTTATGTAGCTTTTCCATATGGTGGGAACCTTTTGTTCCAACTCAGTTCCTAGTCCAGTTTGTGGAAAAATACAGGCTACTAAAATGGAGTTAGTGTCATGTGGTTCTGGTCACAGGCCCTGCTGAGTCATAGTAGCCATGACTCATAGGCTGGCTGAAACATTCACAGGAAGGCTAAGCTCTTCCACAGTCCATTGTCTTTGTTGAGCCATCAGCACTGTCTGGCTTCTTCATTGTTGTACCTGAAAGGCTCATTGTGGGTGTTACCCAGAGTAAGCACATTTGAAATACAGATACAGAGTCAATATCCATAACTTCAGATACGAACATGATATGTGCACACAAATAGGATAATCATATTCAGCAAATCAGAACTTTTCCAGTGACACCACACATGATGCATCTTCTACAAAATAGATCATAATTATGTCCTAATCATATTATAATCATACCACTATGATGAATATGAGGGGTGTAGTGTCAGATAGGTCCTAATTTCAAGGCACAGGAGTTGGGAATGGAACTTCCCTCTGTTGTGGAACAGGAAATAACCCTCCAGCCAGGGCTGGACACTTCCCAGACTCTCAGCGATGGAGCCTGAATCTACTGACATTTCATTAAATTACCACCAACCCCAATCTTTGTGGCAACTGTAAACTTTATCAGTGATGATTTTGTACTCTCTTCTAAGTCATGGATAAGAATGTTAAATAGCACAGGGCCAAGAACCAATCCCTGCAGGAACCTGCTAGAAAGAATCCACTCGATCATGGTTCCCCATTTGACTATCAGAGTTTTTAATCTATTTAATGTATGCCGGTGTTTATTTTGTATCATTCTAGTTTTTTTTAGTAAAAATATTGTGCTAATCAAGTCATGTCCCTTACGGAAGTTTAGGTATATTACATCAATACTATTAGCTGCAAACCAAACTTTTGATCTCATCCAATAAGGATATCCCATTAGTTTGATAGGCTCTATTTTCTCTAAACCTTTGTTATGGGCACTACAATTCTGACCTTCTAACTTCTATTCTTTATGATTGACTTCCCCTTTCTTCCATATATTTTATTTGGAGAGTGCTTGGATTCCTACCAGGGAGCCCACTATCAGGGTCCAGAGACAGCCCCATCTCCTATATTAAGCTCTGGCTAGTAGCCTATGTGATAAATGTGAAGACCCTGCTTCTGTCTGTCAGATGGGAGACACAAAGGTTCTCTCTTTCTACCCTCTGATGCCTCCTGGCTGCTGTAAGCAAGGTGGGTGGGACTCTGTTAACATGTGCCTCCCGGAGCTTCCATTTCCCTGGTGCTGCTGTTCCGTGAATAGTGGGGTTGTGGAGTGGGGTCAGCAGGTACTGAGTATTGGACTCCTGCTCTTTCAGGGGCCGGTGACCTTCGAGGAGGTGGCTGTGTATTTCTCCAGGAAGAGGGGACTCTGCTGGACCCCACTCAGAGAGCCCTCTACAGAGATGTCATGCAGGGGAACTATGAGACGATGGTCTTGCTGGGGTAAGGATTCCTGTCCCTTCTGTTTCTTGGAAGGGGGAAAATGAAGAGTGAAGGTTCATGCCACCCCCACAATGCCATCTGTACCCTGTCCCTGTTTCAGCATCACCCAATAGGCCAGTAACATACATACCTAGAGACCCTCCTCTGCTGCAGAACACTTTGGGAACAGAGCACAGGAGCAGCATCACACAATGTCAAATATCTCCTCTTTACTCAGTAAAACTGGGGTTAGGTCCAGCATAATGACAGAAGCTTCCTACCCCCAGCCTTCTCTCAAACCCTGAGCCTTCTCTAACCCAAACCAGAATGTGCTTGGGGTGTAACAAGCAGGCGGCTGGAGTCAGAGCTGCCAGTCCAGGGTTACTTATCATACAGACACTCAGTGCGTCCTTGAACGCTGGCTGGGAGTATCCAGACAGGGGAGCTCCAGCAGAGAACACTGAATCTCACCCAGGATTACAGATGACACAACTCCTCGCCTGATCTGGATTGCACCCCAGCATGTGAAAATGGACTAGGTTGGTAGTGACATTTCTTGAGGACATGGAGAGTCTTGCTCCCCATATCACCAGGTGTATAAAAATAACAGGAAAGGGCCAAATATGGAAAAACTGATTGTTCAGCTTGCTTTTGACCTGCATCATATTTTGCAATATATTCCAAATAGAAATTAACGTGCAACGTATGTGTCATTGTTTGTGGTTTTAAGCTGTAAAAAGGCTTGTGTGATTTTTAGCTCAGGAACAGTATTCCAATAGCTGTCGCCCCCTGCGTGCTTGTAACCAAGAAAAAGAGCCTCAGGCTGAGCTGATTCAAATATTAATCCTGTGGTCGTTTTCCACAACAGCCTCAATAGGTCCCTGTGATGGAATGTAAGGCTACATCTAGACTACCCACGCGTATCGGCGGGTTAAAAATCGATTGCTCGGGGATCGATATATGGCGTCTCATCTAGACCCATATATTCGATCCCCGAAGCGCGCTTATATCGATTCCGGAACAACACCAGACCCCAACGGAGTTGCTGATTTGACAGGGGGAGCCGCGGACATCGATCCTTCGCGGTGAGGATGGGTGAGTAATCCGATCTTAGATATTCGACTTCAGTTACGTTATTCACGTAGCTGAATTTGCGTATCTAAGATCGATTTCCCCCCCGTAGTGTAGACCAGCCCTTAATGTCTTCACACCTTCCCCCTGCAGGAGAATGGCTGTTTGAACCAGCTGTTTGCCTTGCTGTCTCTGAGGAAACTGGTCTGTGGGGTGTGTCCCCAGAAGCTGTAACTTTGTCAGTAATATCATACAGTAAAATCTCACAATTTTACATACAGTGTTACTACACATTTTAACAGGAGGTAATATTCAGTAGGTTATGCGTGTTTCCTAATGATACCGTCACAAGCATTTTCCACTAGCAGGGTCTTCTCTGTTCACAGAATTTCTGATAGTTTGATGTCTGCTGGCACTGGATATCACTATTGTGGCATCTCTCTCTCTGTCTCAGTGAGGCACCCGCTGTGGGTGTTGAAAGTCTGTGATGGGATCTGATGGTATGCAACTGAACAGTGGGACCCCTGAGCCCTTTGTCCCACCACCTGGGCTCCCTCTCACACATGTGATGCTGAGACAAGCTGTGAATCTCTGGCAGATATTGCACTTACACAGACATCCGTAGGTAGGGACACAGCCAACTGAATTACATGAATGCTTCTGCAGCCACTCATAACACTAATGATAGAAAGTTCGCCCCCCCTACAGCTCTGCAGCCTTGCACCCCTGGATCATACCATCTTGCCTTAATCAGAAGCCTGATCAGTGTGAGTTTATTACACAGGGTCCACCCCTCCCTCACTGTGAATAGTACATGAACCAGCCTTGTAATGGAGCTGAGATTTCCCAAGAACTTCAAGCAAAATACACCAGTTAAGTAGAGCATAAAACAGATTTATTAACTACAGAAAGAGTGGAGTTTTAAGGATTATAAGTGGTAGAATAAAAGATCAAAGTAAATTACCATGGAAATTAAAGATAAATTCACAATCTAAACTTTACACCTTATTACACTAGGGCGTAGTTCAGTTATGCACACAGGAAGGCTTATGCTCGAGCTGCTGCACATGCTGGGCAGGCTTAAGGTCGGGCTCCCCATGGCAGGAGAGAAGAAGACTCGGCCCCTGGAGGGGCAGGCTGGGGCTTCCTGGATCCCATTTGCTCACAGCCAGCGCCCTGCCCCCACTCCCAAGTCATCCATGGCGCCCCAGGTCGGCCAGAATGGAGCAGCAGTTTTCACTGCACTACGTCCACTTATGGCTTACAGGCAACTCCCAGACTCACCACAGTCCACCATCTCGGCCAGAAAGGAGCCCACTCAGCCTCACCATTGCTGCTTTTCCTTCCCCCCAGAACCCCGCTTCTCCTGGGCTGCAAGTAGCCATCCCTGGGATGCCAACAGGCAGCCACAGGGGTCCTGTCTCTCAGCAGCCAACCGCACCTCCATGGGTTTCAGCCCTCAGAAGGGCAGGTGGGGGTTTCCTGGATCCCAGTTGCTCACAGCCAGCCCAGCCTCCACCTCTAAAACCATCAGTCATGCCCCCAGGTTGGCCATAAAGGAGCCGCCATTCTCCACTTGGACTCAGCTTTGCTTGTTTTCCTTTCACCCAGAACCTCCCTTCTTCTCCTGGGCTGCAAGTAGCCACTCCTGGGAAGCCAAGAGGCAGGCACAGGATTCTACCTCCCAGCAGCCAACCACACCTCCCCAGGCTTTGCAGAATGAAGGGTGGTGCTCTACTAACCCCACTTAGCCGCACAGCTTCTTCCCTGCCTTCCTCAGCTCAACTTTCCTCTATTGCCCCATTCCTGCCTCACTTCCTCCTTTGGCCAGTCACGCAAAGGAGCCCAGCAGGAAGTGAGAGCCTCTATAGGCCAACCTCCAACAGCAGAGGTGGCCAAGCCACAAGCCTCCAAATGGTGACTGGCCTAACTACTCTAGGTTCTCCAGCCTGACACCAAGATGCTTTCATTCACTGCTGTCAGCATCCTCTGTCATGCAGGGGTTGGAGTTATCCCAGGGACAGGCCAATAGGAGGAGTGCCCTTTCTGAATAACAAGGGGATCTGGGAAAAGGAAAGCCAGCATGTTTCTGCCTGGTTTTGAACCAGGGACCTTTTGCGTGTTAGGCAAATGTGATAACCACTACACTACAGAAACTCCACCTACTGGGTTGTTGCTCACTCTGGCACAGACCGATGACAAATCTAGAGAATGTGGTGGTAGCCCCTCGATAGGTCAGCTGGCAGGGCAGAGGACTGGAGCCAGCACTCAGGAAGTCGTCCTTACCTCGCCCGTGTGACTCCAGCTTGAGGGAGAGCTTCTTTTTCTTCTCCTTGCTGACAAAGAGCAAGAGAAGAATGAAAGGTCAGGTGGGCCAACTCGGTGCAGAAGCCCATGCATGTCTTTTCCTGCTGCATAGCCTGAAATGAGGGACTCGTGGCAGTTAAAGGAACTGCTGCACTCTCAGAAAACATCCCGCCCGTGCATAAAGGAGGATAGAAGAGCCTGTTAGTCTAGCACGCTCCCAACTGAACTGTTTCAGCAGCTGCTAGGTTTCTTTTTGGCCTGTTACTTTTCTGTCTGGGATGTTGTTGTCAGCTGTGGCACAGAAAAAGGACGTCATTGCGAGCTGCCCATGAAGATAAGATTAACTTTTGCCTTCCTTGCTCGGCTTTACTTGCTTCCTCACCCTATTCCTGCCTTAGTTCCTGTGTTACCTGAAGGCAACGGGGGCCCAGCAGTACGAGAGGAAGTTAGACAGGCTAGACCCTGGTGGCAAAAGTTTCTAGCCACCGCTTGCCACCCCACTCTCTTCTCCCAGCTTCACATATTGACCGCCAGGGACTTGGTGCCCAGCAGCGCAACGGAAGGCAGTGGACAGAGGCCAACCCTCGCCTTGAAGCTCTGGCTCATTAAACCGTATCTTCAGTCGCTGATGGCCAATGAGAGACCAACAGCGCTTGCCATTTTAGCACTTGAAAATGCCATTGGTCAGTCACTGGATCTCTTTAATGCTGTTACATAACAAATGAAAATAGAATCTCAGTGTGACATTCTGTACCTTTGGGGGAGTGTGCTGTAACCCCCATATTCCTCATTTTCATATAATCGTGATCTTATATACAGAGCATGCCTTGTAAGGTATCAGGGGAAAGGATATGATCTGCTGAAAGTCATTTCTCTACCCATAGATGTTTACCATTCATGCATATGAAGTTATGAGAATTGTGCAGTGTGGTTATCACTATGCTGTAAGGTGGGGGAGTCAGCCAAATATTAGCTCCCCAGTGACAACAGCAAGGAAAGTAACCAACACCCGGACAGGGTGTCAAACAACCCATCAACAGCCATTGTTCAGCAAGGGAGCTACAGTGCAATCACTTACCTGCAAGAGGACACCCCAGGGGAATTGCTCAGACTTGCTTGGAGAGACGCAGTGATGCTCACCTGACTCTGAAGGGGGAGCAAAGCCAAGAGGGAAGAAAGGACATGATAAAAGCAGAGACATTTGCCATGCTTTGTCTCTCTCGTCCACCTACATCTACAGACACCCCCCACACCAAGCAACTGAAGCGCTGACGAAAGGGGAGAGCCTGGCTGAAAAGCCACCAGCCGGCCTGTGGTGAGAAGCATCTAAGTTTGTAAGGGCATTGAAAGGGTTAAGATCAGCTTAGAGTGCATTTTGCTTTTATTTCACAAAAACAACGAGGAGTCCGGTGACACCTTAAGAACTAACAGATTTATTTGGACACAAGCATTCGTGGGTAAAAAAGCCCTCTTCTTCAGATGCATGGAGTGAAATTGCAGATAGAGGCATAAATATATATTGGAACATGATGTAAAGGGAGTTACCATACAAGGGGAGAACCAGTGTTGAAGGCTAATTCAGTCAGGGGTGATGTGGGCTCTCTCCAAGTAATTGACAGGGAGGTGTCAATACCAAGAGAGGGGAAAATTGCTTTTGTAGTGAGCCAGTCACCCCCAGTCCCCTCTTCAAGCTCAAATTAATGGTGTTAAGTTTGCAGATCAGTTGTAACTCTGCAATTTCTCTTTGAAGTCTGTTTTTGAAGTTTTTTGAATGGCTTCTTTTAAATGGCTACTTTGAATGGCTACGTTTAATTGTGTTATTGAATATGAACCATGTAAAAGTGTTATGGAAGTCCCCATGTGGTCTAGTGGTTAGGATTCTTGGCTTTCACCCAGACAGCCTGAGGTTCAATTCCCCCACAGGAACAATGCAGAGCTTCTCCTTGGAGGGGAAGACAGGAAACAAAAAGAATGGAAGGGATCCTGCCAGCAGCAGAGCTGGATAGAGTTTGGGAGCAAGTACTGGATTTGGACATGGTGCCATAGTGCTAGGCCCAAGCTCTGAAGGGAACCTGTAACAGTAACTTCCTCCCCTCTGCAGAAAGGGAGCCTCAGAGCAGCCTGGATTCAGTAGGGGAGCTGAGACCCCATAGGGCCCTGGGAGCTGTAGTTCCTTGACCAGCTCCTGCCTTAGAGCAGAGAAGGAACATTTCCCAGCATTCCCTTGGCTGCTAATCAACAGGAAAGGGAGGGGGGGAAGCTGTGAGACTCCATGTGCTGCAGCTTGCTGGGGCTGGGGGCTGGCTGCTGCTAGAAGGGGGTGCCACCTGTGAGTAGGGAAGAAGGTGTGCCAAGGAGTAGAAGGCTTTGGCCCAGGTAGCACCCTCAGAAGACTTCCCCAGACAGGCTTAGGGATGCTGGTGTGACCTCGCCTGGCAGCCCCCAAAGATGGAACTGGGTGGACTAACTGGACAGGGCCCCTCTCTATCTGAAGCTGGGCAAGGGAGGTATGTGGATCCCACCAGAAGGTAAAATGGTAAGTAAGGAAGGGGGAGGCTCTACTGGACCTGGACAGCTTCAGATACAGGACAGGAGGAGTTTCCACTTCTGAGCCATGAAAATAGAAATTGACTTTTCCTTTCCAGATGTATCTAATATTCATAAAGGGAATCTAGCCCCTGCCTTCCAGATCTGAACACCTCAAAAATCAGGAGTGCTCAAGCTCAATTTGGGCAGCTGTTACTTCATTTCTCCCAAATCAAATATGCTGATCCACTGTCATTTACTGTAGAAAAAGTAGGAGAAAAATTGAGCAACAAACGTTGGGGTCTTCACAGTGCTAACGAGGGCTGGAATTGCTATTTTCAACAGCCATTACAGCTTTTTTTTTTAGTTTTTGTTTGTTTAAAAGGAGACAGTGATATTGCACTGGCAAATTCCCCATAGAAACCAAAGAATGGAACAAAAGAATAATAAAGGCACCTCAACTTGCCTCATTTATGTAGGACGGTCTTATTAGATGGATCCAGACAATCTTCCAATCACAGAAGCTGATAATTGTTCCACTTTACTGCAGTTCTGTAACCATGCAGGAACCTAGAGAGGAAAGTGCCTAACTCCAGAGTCTGCAGCTGCCTAGGGCCAGTGCTGAGGATTTAGAGTCCCTAGTGCTGCCCTTGCAAGGTTCAAGCATGCTCAGCCTTGGCATTGCCTCCGCTCCTGCGGCTAGTAGCTGCAGCTGTCCTAAGTCTGGCCTCTGGCAGTTGCCCCATGGCTGTAGCTAGAGAAACTACAAGTGGCTCTATGACTCCGGGGGCCATTAAGCTAGAGCACCTAAGACACTGGAGTTAACCTCAAGGAACAGAGGTCACCAGTAGGAAAAGGAATGTCGGGGGAGCAGGGAAGGCGGGAGCAGGTCAGGCTTGCAGAGGGAGCTTCCAGCTGGTTGGGAGCATGTCCCAAAGTAGAAAGGAAACAAGTATGGGGAGAGGTGGTGTGACCAGTAGCAGACTAGCACGTAGAAGGGAGCAGAGGAGAGACAGCTGGTGTCTTCAGATTCCCAAGGGCTAAGTCCTCACTTTGGGGAAATGGTGTTTGCAGGTGGCTTGCTCACAGGGCGAGGGGGGGGGCTGAGGGAGGGATCTGTCAGAACTGATCAGGTGTCTGCTGGCTTTAGGACTTTGAGCTGAGACTAGGACCACATGCAGTGACTGGTGACATGGGGGGGTACTGGAGACATGGCTAGAGAAGGTCTGAATGAGGAAAGAGATAAATCTGTGGGGAGTTTCCTTGGTCACTATGAAAGTTCTGCTCACTGTGGACACTGGTAAACCCACATGGGTGTACAGCTCAATAAGAAAACCCGCGGGCTGAGGGAGCTGTGTATGGCAATGCATATAGTCATGGAGAGGTGTGTGATCAAAATGAAAAATGTCTCTGAGGTTCAGTACCGGGTATACGAAGGCACCAATGGCACTGCCCCACCAGGCCCACACTCGGAGCCCACAGTGACTATACTGGGGCCCACAAATATGTTTGGTGCCAGGGCCAACAAAAGGTTAATCCAGCCCTGACTGCCTGAGCACTATTTCAGCCTCACATTTTTGGGTGGAACTCCCACAGTGAGAGCTGCAGAGCACTCCCCCGCAACACACACGCACACACTCGTCCTGGTGTTGGGAGGGGAACAGGAGAAAGGACAAAAGAAGAGATGAAGAGAAAGGAGGGAGGGACAGGTGGATGGAGGAAAAGGTGAAACACAAAGGACAAACCCTAATGTCCCCATGATTCTAAGGGACAAAATCCCAGGTGCGGAATAAAATTCTGCCTCCTTAAACTCATGTTTTCCATGCCTAGAATTCAACTCTCACCAGATGGATCAGACTGAACAGGTTTCACACCTCCAGGAGGCTCTTACCTTCTAAAGAGGGACGGCTGTTTTCTAGTAAAATCACTACAAGGGAAGGAGAAAACTGGAAAGAGGTTTCTCCTGGCGCTCACGTCCGTGAACCCGAATACTCTCTCAGTCCTCAGACAGAGACCTGGAGAAGGAGACTTGCTGAAGCAAAGCCACAGGGGTCTCTGAGGTTTCCCTAGCCCCTGGCCCCTGACTGATGTCAGGATCTCTCTGTGAGGTCACCACCTGCTCACCAATAGTCTTTGACCAATAGTGTGAGGTCCTGCAAAAGGCCTTTGTGATGTCACTGCCACACCCCGCCCTTGCTGTGCCAATGTCCTGCCCCGGCCAGGCACTTTGGAGCTTTGAGCTACTCCCTGTGGATCACCTCACTCAAGGAGCTTTTCTATAGAGCATCCTCAGATGTCTAAGCACACGAGTGCCATGGCAATGAACTGACACACATGGCACCAAGATGAGATCATTAGTAGACTAACCTATAGGAGAAGGACACCCCAGCATTAGTAGGGGAGAAATCCCTACTGAACATGCATTACACCTAGCAGCCCCTGCGTGGGGTCGGGCGGGGGCTGCGGAGGGGGGAGACCTGGGAAAGGGATGGATGGAAAATGTCTGTGCAGCCGGGACATGGCCGGGGGGCGAGGGGAGAAGAGCAGGTGACCCCTGAGGAGCGGGGAGAAAAAGGGAGGGCTGAGATCCCCTCGGAATTACCACTGCCCCCTCCGTGGAGACCCCCCTCCTCTCCTGTCCTGCCCCCTTTCTCCCTAGAGAGCAACAAGCAACATCCAGGCTGACACCCCCTTCCCTCAAACCCCTGAGAAGTTCCCTGTTCCCCTCCCCCCATTGTGCCCCATTTTCTCTCCCCTTTGCCAATGGCCAGTTCAGATCTCAGGTTTGGGGTGTTTCCCCCCATTTTCACCTGCAGTGATTTGTCCTTGTGTAGGTGGGAAATGGTTCCCCCGAGTGATTTCTGAACTGGGCAGAGGCTGGGGGGGGCTGAGACAGGGACACCTCTGGGCTGGGCTGGGGGGGCCACTCTCTGCTGGCAACAGGGCGTGGGAAGGGCCAGGAAGGGGAGGGGGGAGCAAGTGTCCCCCATAGAGAGGGTCCAGCCCCAGGCTGCTACCAGTAGCACATTCCTATCCTGGCCGGGGGGGGGGGCTTTCTCCAGCTGGGACCTGCCCCCTAGGCAGCCCCAGGCTCTGACCGCACCAGCCCCGCCTGGAGCCCCCAGTGAGTGAGAGACCCCGGAGGGGGAGGGGGAGGGAGCACTGGGCCCTGACAGGAAAGTGACTCTCTCCCCTCAGATCTTGGTGTTTTCCTCTCATGTTATCAAATATGCAGTTTGTGACACAATTTCTTTGCAAATCTCAAAGATTCAAATAAAATAACCTAAACATTTGCCCCACTTCTCTCTAGTTGTCTATTTCTAATTGAATATGCCCTGAGATTTTCCTGTCTCTAATTATAAAATAATAAGAAAATCTCAGATTTACACCTTTTCTCAGATTATTGAACACAAAATGTTTGCAAATGTTGCCCATTTCCTCTTTATTCATTTATCAAGTATTCATGTGAAACACTCAGATTTTACCTCCTATCAACAACTGATATAAAATCCCTCTGATTTTCCACTTTCCTCTCTATAATTTGCAAAATGGATCCAAAATCTCTGATTTCCACCCTTTGTCTTTCATTTCTGAACACTGATCTGAAAGCTCAGGTTTTCCCTCTGTGTCATTATCAAATGTCAATTAACAATCCTCTCAAGTTTTGTGCTGTTCCTTATGTTTCTAAATCCCAAAAACTTCTTCCTTCGGGGGAACCTGTTGCCCTGAGTCGCTCTCCATTCTGGATGTTGCAGGGGATTATATTTCCCAGTGATTGTCTTTCCCCTCTCCTTTGAGGATCATTTGTTCCTCTTTTAGCTCTGTTAGATATTTGCCAAAGAAAGAGACCAGCCTGATATTTAATACACATCAAAGTCAGAGGCCTCCCCCTGTTTGGGGATCAGTGGTTCGCAGCTGGTAGTGGGAGAGTTGGCTGGCCCCTTTCTTTTCTCCAGCTGGCACAGGATGAGGGCTCACTCTGAGTGTAGCCATGTCTTGAGAAGTGATCCCAAACCACAAGACAAATGGTCTCTGTGAAGGGTCACTGCTTCCCACAGTGCTAAGATGTAGCCACCTCTGGCAGGATCCATGGTGGCTACTATTTGCTAGTGACAGGCCACGGAAATTTCTTACCTATTTTGCCCCTCCATGCCAGGCCTGCACAACATACGGCCCACGGGCAACGTGCGGCCCGTGAAGTCTCACTGTGCGTCCCGCAGCCGGGAATCAAAGGGCTCTGGGCTGCCCGTAGCCGCGGGGAATCCAAACCCCTTTAAAGTTCAGCCGCGGCCGGGATTCAAAAGGTTCTGAGCTGCCGGCAGCCGCAGGGAGCCCAGAGCTCTTTAAATCTCAGCCGCGGCCAGGATTTATAGGGCTCTGGGCAGGCGGGCGGGGAGCTCAGAGCTCTTTAAATCCCAGCCACCAGCGGCCGGCTTTAGGCCAATTTAACCAATTCCCTTGAATCGGCCTCGCTCCTAAGAGGACCCCGCACCCAAGCCCCAGTACCAGCAAAAGCCAGTGCGCTGTACCAGGGTGGCCCAGTTTCCCCAGGGGGCAATTTAAAAGGCCTGGGGCTCCCAGCAGGGGCTGGAAGCCCAGGCCCTTTAAATTGCCACTAGAGCCCTGCTGCTGGAGCCCTGGGGTATGGCTGCGGGGCTCTGGGGGCTATTTAAAAAGTCCAGGACTCCCATTGCTTCTACCTCCCTGGCCCTTTAAATAGCCACTGGAGCCCCGCCGCTTCCCCAGGGTTCCCGCGGCTATTTACAGAGCTGGGGCAGTGGAAGCAGGGGCTGCCCGGGCCCTTGAAATAGCCCCCAAGCCCCAGGCTGCTGCTGCTACCCTAGCAGGGAGAGGGGGGAGGAGGAGGAGGAGAAGGAGGCACTCACCATAGAGGCAGCTGTACCCCTACAGCTGTACCTGCACCCCCTGCCCTGCCTGCAGCCAGCCCATCCCCAGCCAGCCCCTGCAGCTGCACCCCCTGCACCCCCACAGAAAACCGCTGATCCAAAACACAACCCCCCCCCCCGTGCCCACCCGGCTGCTTCTCTCCTCAAGCAAACACCAGCTGTGGGTGTTCCAAAGGGATCCCCCTGCCTCTGCTCATTCACTGCAAACAGTAACTGTGTTTGGTTTTTAGATAAGCAGCTCCGGGAGCCTTGAGCTCACAGCAAAGCAAACAGAGGCATCACACCAAAACAAAGAGCGTTATCTCTACTTAAAAGCATTATGGGAAGGTTCCGGAGGTCAGTGACAGCGTAGTAAGATTAATCACTGTTTACACTGGCACCCAGCGCTGCATCACCAGCTCTGTTCTCTTTATTCCTCTCATCGAGGTGGAGCACATGCAGCACTGTAGCCAGGGAGATACAGCGCTGTATGTGCCTTGCCAGTGTGGACGGGGAGTAAGTTACAGCGCTGTAAAGCCACCACCTGCACTGTAACTCTCCAGTGTAGCCAAGGCCTGAGTTGTAGTAATAATAGCAGCCAAGAATCCGGTGGCACCTTATAGACTAACAGACGTATTGGAGCATGAGCTGTCGTGGGTGAATACCCACTTAGTCAGATGCAACAATAGTCCCATATGGGCTAGTGGCCAGGATTCCTGGTTTTCACCCAGGTGGCCTGGGTTCAACTTCTGGTGTGGGAAGAGTGCAGAGCTTTTGCCCAGAGTGGAGGCAGGAAATGAAAGGAACAGGAAGGGATCCTGCCAGCAGTGGAGTTAGACAGTGTAGGGAGGGGACTCCAGAAGTGGGGGTGGGGCAGTGGTTGGGGGGGAGATGAGGGAAGGATCCCAGCAGTGCGGGAAGTTGACAACCTGGAGAGCACAGGCCTGGAATGGGGACCTGGAAGAGTGAATGTGTCCCTCTAAACCCATCAACTGCAGACTAGGCAGGCTTGGAAGAATTGTGTATTTGTTGGTAAATGTCAATTTCTGTGTAAACACACAACCCAATGGCAAAATATTTCCATCAATAATCATCAAAATTGACAGATGGGCAGAGTAAGAAACATGCTGCTTGGGAACTTATCATGTTGTAGGAGCAGCAGTGATCTGTATGCTCTGTATAACCTGTATGCTCAAAAGGTCTGTTAAACTCCCCCAGCTTGTGTCCTTTCCCGCTTTGAATGCCTGTGAAGTGGCTTTCCCACTCTCCTTTGTACCTCCAGTGAATGCCCTTCACCCGGCCCATCTGGCCAGTGGTTCGCTGTGTTACATTCTATTGCACCTCAGGGAGACTGATCTTCATCGCACCGCCCATCGCTGCGCTGTGGGACACTTACCTTAAAGGATCCTGTCATCTCCACTGCCAGGCCTGTCCTGGGAGCGTGAGTATGAGTGTGACACCGTCCCCCATCCCTTCTTTTGAGCTTAGCTATCAAGCTAATAAATGTGCTGCTTTCTGCCAAACTCTGGGGGGAGGGGCATTATTAGTCCTCTCTAAGCTTACTAACTGACCCAATTTTGGGTAACACAAGCAACATTGTTTGATCTGTTATTGTACCAAAGGGGGAGATGGTTGTCTATAAAAGTGGGTGAAGACTAAATGCCTCTGATGAGAATGGGATTTGAACCCATGCAGGCAGAGCATAATGGGGTAGCAGTCCATCACCTTAACCACTCGGTCACCTCATCTGAGCTGTCAAAAAACGGACAGGAGGAGAAATCTAAGGCCGGCAGAGATAGGGACACTAAGGAGTTTTTAAATACTAAGCGAAAGCAGGGTCTGAATGAGCTCCCCTCTCTCACCTAGTGAGGAGCTGGGAAAGACTTCAGGAACAGACCGTGTTTGCATAGACACACCTACTCTGCCTAGCTATGCAGCATGATGGGGCCGCTTCCCCAAAATGACCAGTTTGGGATGGTCTTGGGTTACAAATGACTTTAGGATTGAGTGGAATGAAATGTTATTCTCCTTCCTGTATGAGTGAAGGGCAGCAGAACATACCTAGTCCGTCCTGATGGAGAGGTAGGTGAGTGAGGAATAGCTTTTATTGGACTGCAGAGAAGTGATTGAGGACGTCACCCTAAACCAGTGGTCCCCAAACATTTCACATTGTGCCCTCTTAGCCATGGCTGTGGCCCCTCGGAAGCCACGGTCAAGAACCGGGGCTGGGAGGAGTGGGGCTGTTGCTTGCTGGGGTGAGGGGTGCGGACAGGGGAAAAGGGGTCGACGCCGGGCTGGGAGCCAGAGTCTCAGGCTGAGGGTGGGGTTGGGGAAGAGCTGTGGCAGAGTGGTGCTCCCTCCCTGCCCTCTATGTGGGCTGGCTCAGGTCCTGAGGTGCCCCCATGAATGTTCCTCTGTGTCCCCCTAGGAGTCGCACCCCACATTATGGGGACCACTGAACCCTACTCGCTAAGCCGGGGCTAGTGATGCCAAACCCCCGGGAAAGGGAGAACAAGTGTGGGGGCCCCAGCACCAGAACCATGCCCCTACCTTCTGTCTGTGGCTCTACCCCCTTCCACCTATGGCCCTATCCACTGTCACTTCTGTTCCACCCCTTCCCCCACCAGCCCCACCCTATCACTCCTTTACCCCTGCCCCGCTGTGGCCCTGAGACCAGAGAAGCTCTGTGCCCCTGCTGCAGCCCCCGGGCTGTAGCAGGGAGTGGGAGCTCCTCCAGCCCTGGGGCTGACATAGGGGAGACTTTTCCAGGGGGACCTAACTTGGCCAGGGCCCCTGATCATGGGCCCCACTGTCCCCTTGGCAGTGCAAGGTTTGGGGAGGCTGAGCCCCCTTGTCATAAACAGATAGCTAAGGGTTAATGTTATTTTACCTATAAAGGGGTAACACCAGTAACCTAAAACACCTGACCAGAGGACCAATCAGGAAACAAGACTTTTTCAAATCTGGGTGCAGGGAAGTTTGTGTGTGAGTTCTTTGTTCTTTGTCTTGTGTCTGTGGCGTCTCGGCTATGAGAGTGATTTTTCTATCTCCTGCCTTTCTAATCTTCTGTTTCCAAGTTGTAAGTACAAAGATAATAAGACAATAAGTTTATATTGTTTTTTTTTGTATTTACATGTGTGTAGTTGCTGGAATGTTTAAACTGTATTCTTTTTGGATAAGGTTGTTTATTCATTTTTTTCTTTTAAGCAAATAACCCTGTATTTGTCACCTTAATACAGAGAGACCATTTTTATGTCCTATTCTTTCTTTTTATATAAAGCTTTCTTTTTAAGACCTGTTGGATTTTTTCTTTAGTGGGGACTCCAGGGAATTGAGTCTGCAGCTCACCAGGGAATTGGTGGGAGGAAGAAGTCAGGGGGAAAATCTCGTTGTGTTAGATTTACTAGCCTGACTTTGCATACCCTCTGGGTAAGGGGGAAGAGAGATTAGCTATCTTGGTACTTCTATTTCCAGGACTGGAAACAGGGAGCGGGGAGTCCCTCTGTTTAGATTCACGGAGCTTGCTTCTGTATATCTCTCCAGGAACCCAGGGAGGGAACACCTGGAGGGGAGGAGGGGGAAGGGAAATGGTTTATTCCCCTTTGTTGTGAGACTCAAGGCATCTGAGTCTGGGGGTCCCCCGGGGAAGGTTTTGGGGAGACCACAGCGAGCCAGGCACTGTATAAATCCCTGGCTGGTGGCAGCTTTACCAGGTCCAAGCTGGTAACTAAGCTTGGAGGTTTTCATGCTAACACCCATATTTTGGACGCTAAGGTCCAAATCTGGGAAAAAATGTTATGACGCCCCTCCCCCCGAGCCTCCATTACGAGCCGCCCAGGCTACCACTGCTCAGTGTGTGGCCAGTCTCTGTGTTTTCTGCTGCTCGTTCTGGGGAGCCTGGCCGGCCTTAGGGGTGGTGCCCCCCGATAGCCGCCCAGGGCTCCAGGGGTCAAAGGGCACCGTGTGGCAGTGCAAAGGTGCTCACTGCTCTCCCCTGCCCCAATGCTCCTCCATGGGTCCATAGAGGTTTGAGGGGAGTAAGGAGCAACCCTATGTGCTCCATGCGTCCTGGTCACTTTTCCCACTTGGGCTGTGCTGTGAGGGGAGCATCAGAAGCTGTTGCTCTCTGCCCTCCCGCTACGCAGCCCGGCTGAGGAAAGTGACCTGGATGCAGGGAGCTCGGATGATCTCACTTCTTGCCCCCACATCCCACAGCCCCTAGGGGTGCCCAGATGAGCAGTGTTCCAGGGAGGAGTGGGGGGCAGCAATGCCAGCTGCTCCATGCACACAGGTCAGTCTCCCCATGTGGGTGCAGGAGGGAGTGCAAGGGTTTCTGTGATGCCTATTCTATCAATATCGTCACTCAATACCAGGCACTCAAATTCACCAGTCTTAGTACTTAGACGTTTAGCGTTTGTATTTAAGCACTTCTAAAATGTGTCCCATTTTAGCTGTCTGCTATTACATGATGTAATTGAGGGAGACTCTTTCATTTCACTGTTTCTCATCAGAACCTACCTGTACATTATCATCTTCCATCCTCTCCACCTTACTAGGCTATAGAGAATCCCTGTGAATAGTTCCTCTCCTAACGGATGTCTCTGTCTGAACCCTGTGCTCCTCAGCGCCTGTCGGCTTTCCCCAGCTCTGAGGCTGTGTCTACACCGCGCACCTTACCACGGTGCAGCTGTGCCACTCTAACCATGCCATTTTAAGGTGCGCTGTGTGGCCGTCCTTATCGCTGAGAGAGAGCTTCCCCGGCAACAAAGCCAAACTACCTCCAATGAGGGGCAGGAGCTTTGTCACCGGGAGCACAGCTCCACCTATGATGCGCTGTTCACACTGCCGCTTTTCATGGCTCAAATTTTGGCATTCGGGGAGTGTTTTTTCTCACCGCACAGAGACAAAATTTTTAGCAACAAAAGCCGAAATTAAAAAAAACTCCTCTGCAACCTATTTAATTTTACCTTTATACAACCTTTATACTGCCTCCAGTTCTGGTATCCTAATTTAAAAAAGATGTTATGAAATTGGAGCTAGGGCAGCAAAGAGCCACCAAATGTTCTGAGGGCTGGAGAAAAATGCCTTCCAGTGAGCTATTGAAAGAGCTCAACCTGTTTAGCTTATCAAAAGAAGATTGAAAGGTGATTTCATTGAAATGTTGAAGGGCCTTAATGGAGAGAAAAGTTTGGGTATTTACGGGCTCTTGAATGGAGCAGAGAAAGGCATAACAAGACCCAATGGCTGGAAAGTGAAAAGAGACAAATTCATATTACAACTGAGGCACAATAGTCAACAGCGAGGATGATTCACCACAGGAGCAAGCTACCAAGGAAAGTGGTGGATTCACCATCTCCTGATGTCATTTAATGAAGACTAGATGCCTTTCTGGAATGTGTTTGCCCCCAAAGTAGCTGTTATGTCATAGAGGAGGCCTGTGATATGCAGGTTAGATGCTCTAATGGTGTCTTCTGACCATGAAGTCGACTAATTTCTGAAAAACTGAGTGTAGCATTGGGAGCAGCGTCTGATGTTTTCCTGTCTAGCCGGCTTGCTGCCTAGAACGAACGCTCCTTGAGTGGGGTGATCCACAGGGAGTAGCTCAAACCTCCAAAGTGCCTGGCCAGGGGCAGGACATTAGCCCAGCAAGGGAGGGGTGTGGCAGTGACATCACAAAGGCCTTTTGCAGGACCTCAGACTATTGGTCAAAGGTGGTGGGGAGGTGGTGACCTCACAGAGAGATGCTGACATCAGCCAGGCAGGACAGGGGCGAGGGGCCAGGGAAACCTCAGAGACCTCTGTGGCTTTGCTTCAGCACGTTTCCTTCTCCAGGTCTCTCTTTGAGGACTGAGAGATTATTTGGGGTCATGGACGTGAGCGCCAGGAGGAACCTCTTCCGAGTTTCCTCCTTCCCTTGTAGTGATTTTACTAGAAAACAGCCGTCCCTGTTTAGAAGGTAAGAGCCTACTGGAGGTTTGAAACCTGTTCAGTCTGATCTATCTGGTGACAAGTGAATTCTAGGCATGGAAAACACGAGCTTAAGGAGGCAGTATTTTATTGCGCACCTGGGATTTTGTCCCTTAGAATCGCTGGGGACATTAGGGTTTGTCCTTTTTGTTTCACCTCTTCCTCCATCCCTCCCTCCTCTTCTTCTCTTGCTTCTTTTGTCCTTTCTCCTGTTCCCTTCCCAACAACAGGACGGAGGTGTGTGTGTGTGTGTTGCAGGGAAGTCCTCTGCAGCTCCCACTATGGAAGGTCCACCCAAAAATGTGGGACTGAAATAGTGCTCGGGCAGTGATCCCCACCGGTGACCTGGGCCATCCTTTGGGCTCTCTGGTGAGAACCCTCAGCCTCCCGTCCTCCGTCTCTACCCTGATTGGTTGAGCAGGGGGATGTTGACAGGGAGGAGACTCAGGTCCTTGTTGTTCTCTTTTAAGATCAAGTAAATAAGTCAGAACCAGTTCTATCTTTGATTAATTTTGCTGCTTCTCTGCATTAATTGTCTCTGAGCAGTTGATGATTCCCTCTAACATTGCAGTTCTCCTCAAATACTTGCTGAATAATTACTGTCACTGTTGTTGGTCTGGAGCTCATCTGAGAGCACAGTATTCAGGTCATTCAATGTCTGAAATTCAAGATCCGATGGTTTGTTTGAAAATCAGGGCTCTTTGGTCCTATTCCCAACACTGCCTCTGACGGGCTGTGTGACCTAAGACAAGTCAATTCTCCTTTCTCAGCCTGAGCTTCTCCCTCTTTCAAGTAGGGATAATAATGATCCGCTCTTACCTACCTCATGGTGGGTGAAGGATGCGGATCCATTTGGGAGTGTCACTAGAAGTAGTGCATAATATGAAGTTTCCCAGATTATGACATAATAGATTAGCTGAAATCGTCTATTTTATTTGTATTTTTTTATTTTGAATTTGTTAATAGTAGCAACGACTTAGCTCAGATTGAAGCATCTTATCTAATGGTTGAGATGTAAGTGTCTCCTCTTTGTGTGCGAGGAGACAATTTAACACACTCTGACAAAGAGGAGATGCTTTTGTTTTGCAAGAAAATATTTTTGCAAAGATCTTTCATCCCACTTGTTATGATTTTGAGAAACAAACTGGTTTAGTCTAAATGGGATTTTCGGACAGAAACGGTTTGAATGAAATTTTCCCACCATCTCGATTCCTGGGCTCTGGGGTGTTTTCATCTGTTAGAACAGGAGTCAGAACTGGTTGCTTCTCTTTCTGGCTCTGCCATCGCCTTGTTGTGTAGGCCTTGGGTAGGTCACTTCCCTTCTCCCATCTGTCCAATCGGAACAGGAACAGTTCTCGAACTATGGGCAGTTTAGAGCCCAAGTGAGATAAGGGGTATTAAAGCCCTCTGTGAAGGAGAAAGGGGAGTTTCACAGTGTTTAGCACCAAGGAATTCTAAAGTTTGCTAAAATGTCTAGTCTGTGGAAACAAGAAATGGTCGGGGCCAAACTTATTAACCACTGCCTTTTTAAAGCCCATTCAAAGATGTGAGTCCCTATCTTTTAGGTACCTGTGGTTCTTTGCCAGCAGCAGAGAAGAGGTTCCTGCCTCCGTTTTTGTGGCCTTAACAAACCAGGTGTTGTGCCCCAGTTCTCGTCTGAGACCCCTGAAAAAGAACATCTTCCCATCCATGAACAAGACAGGACCTATCTTTCAAAGGGGAACAAAAAGACCTCTGGGACTTACAGACTAGCTAGCCTGACTGCCATAGCTGGAGAGATCCTGCAATACATTCTTAAACACTCAGTTTGTCAGCAGCACCTACAGGATGATTTGGTTCTTATGACTAGTGAGCGTGGAATTGTCAAGAACAAATCATTCCAAACCAATCCTCTTTCCTTCTTTGGCAGGGTTCTGGGCCTGGTAGAGGTGAGTAAACAATAGATGGGATCTAGCTTGGTGTTACTAAGGCTTTTGACACAGTCCCATAGGACATTCTCAGAAGCAAACGAGGGAAATGTAGTCCAGCTGCAATCAGTGTAATGTGGGTGCAGAGCTGGTTGAAAGCCAAGACTCCAGGAGCCCTTCTCCATGTTTAGCTGCCCAACGGGGAGGGTGAACCTAGTGGGTCTGGCAGGGATCAGTCCGGTGTCAGGTACTATTCTATATTTTCATGAATGATTTGGAAAATGGAGTGGAGAGCATGCTCCTAAAGTTTACAACTGACACCAAGCACTTTGGAGCACAGGATTGAAATTCAAAACACCCTTAACAAATTGGAGACTTGGTCTTCTTGAGCCAAACTCCATGGTTAGGGCTCTCTCTCTACACTGGGCTGAAGTGAAACCTCAGAGCCAAGCACTCCTCCTGGGCAGTGAGCTCCGACCTTGAATGGTCAGATGCTGCTTAGCACTGTCAGAGCAGCTTTTGCTGGGGGATTCTCCCAGCACTTTCCAATAGCGGGAAGGTATGAAATCCCCATTTGACTGCTGGGGACAGAGCCCGAGAGTGGGGAGCAACTTGCCCAAAGTCCCCAGGAAAAGGAAAACAACCAGCAGAGGAACCAATAGGAAACCCAGCAATGGAACTCAGGAGTCCTGGGGGTGTGCTGTGGTGACCAGATGTCCCAATTTTATAGGGACAGTCCGAATTTTGGGGTCTTATCTAGGATCCTATTACCCCCCACGCCGTCCCGATTTTTCACACTTGCTGTCTGGTCACCCTAGGGTGTGCACATGTGTGGGTCCCAGCTGCTCCCTGCCCCTCTCATTGAAGCAGATGTGCAGGGTTACTGCCCTGGGAAGTGCAGGGCACCAGTGGATGTGGGATTGGCTGGAGGTAGGGTCTGGCTTCAGGCAGGGCAAGGGCTGCGTGGCTGGCTGGCTTCAGGCAAGGGGGTGCATCAGGGGTTGGCTGGAGACAGGGCAGGGAGGATGCGGCTGGTGCAGGCAGAGCAGAAGGTGCAGGGCTGGCTGGAGACAGAGGCTGACTGCCGGCAGGGCAGGGCAGGGGGTGCAGGGCTGGCTGCGGGCAGGGCGTGGGGCAGGGCCGGTGCAAGGAAGTTTCATGCCCTAGGCGAAACTTCCACCTTGCACCCTCCCCCCCCCGCACCCCTGCCCTGAGGCGCCCCACCCGTGGCAGCTCCCCCCTCCCCCCTGAGGCTCCCCTCTTGTGGCAACTCTCCTGCTCTGCCCTGCGGCACCCCCGTCGCCCGAGCTCACCCCTGCTCTGAGCACGAGCACCCCGAGCACGCTGTGGCCGCTTCACTTCTCCCACCTCCAAGGCTTGCGGCGCCTAAGCCTGCCAGGCAGTCAGGCACCCTCCTCTGAGCCACAACAGCCCTGACAGTTGACAATAGAGGCACCTTAACCCCTGAGTTCCTTCAGTGTGTCCCCCTCGGGGGTCCAGCTCCGATTACCAGATACTCGGGGCATGTCTATACCACCTGCCGAATCGGTGGGCAGCGATCGATCCAGCGGGGGTTGATATATCGCGTCTAGTGTAGATGCAGTACATTGAGTGCTCTCCCCTCGCCTGCTGTACTCCAGCTCGGTGAGAGGCGCAGGCAGAGTCTACGGGGAGCTGCAGCAGTCAACTCCCCGAGACTGTGACATTATAATTGTTAGGCCTGAATAAAGATATAGCAGACAAAACCAGGTATGCCAACCTGACCAAAGTCAGGCTAACAGAGGTTTGTGGGTAATCCCTGAGTGGAAAACACTGAGAGGCAGCAGCATGTCTCACAAGCGCTGGGAAAAAGTGAGATAAGAGAGAAGCTGCATTCCTGGCATAGTACCAGATGTGCTGTGTTCGGGCAGCTCCTTCGAAGAACTGATAAGAGTCCTAGTTTCCCAGCCTCCTTGTTTTCGCTCCCTGGTTTTGTTCTTTGTTTGTTTTTAACTCCCCTACATTTCTAACTTTAGGCATGCATGTATACTAAAGGTGTCTAGTTTCTAGTTGTTAGAAGAAGGGGGTGGGTTGCTCCAGTGAATAATTTATGACGCGATGGAACTGTCTATATAGGCTTATACTAAGATGTAAAGAGCAGGCTGGTTCTCTCTGGAGACGAGCTGCTCTCTATTGATGCGTGCACTTGTCAATAAAGAGGTTTTGATCGGACCTTGCTGGTGTTGCCTGTCTCTCTCGCGGTCAGACAACGAACTTTGCCGTCTGGGTTAGAGTCCCTGACATCTTTGGCGACTCCGCCGGGACCCGTCTGACTCTCCGGCGGGGGATCGGACCCTGAGGCAACGCAGCGCGCATCCTCCAGTTTAGAGGAGCCTTGCCTGGTGATCTGATCTCTGCGTTGGCGATAAGGCGTGTTCTGTGAACCAGCTGAAACTCGTAGAAATCCAGCAACGTCCACCTACCCATTGAGTAGGGTCCAGGTTGTCGGGGTTAGAGTCCCTGACTACTTAGGTCTGGGTTAGAGTCCCAGTCCAGGTTTGCACAGGATCCAAGTTGTCTGGGTTAGAGTCCCAGCCTGGGTTTGAGTCTCAGTCCAGGTGTTCAAGTCCCTGGAGAGGTAAGCGAGCGCTCGACGCGGGGAGGTGGGGGTTAGAGTCCCTTTACCTCGACCCGGGGAGGAGGGGTTAGAGTCCCTTCATGAAGAGGGGTTAGAGTCCCTTCATTAAAATGAGACAAGTTGGCAGTAAGTGCCCGGGGGATGCCCCGTTGTCTCTGATACTTAGAGATTGGAAAGAGATTTCTGAGACAGCTGATCTAGTTAAATTTAAGATGAGAAATCTGTGTTGGATCCAATGGCCATCATTTACCTTTCATTTGTCCCCAACTAGAGACTGGCCGGTGGTTGAAACCTTTTCCACAGATAGGAGGAACTCCTTAAGGGATATTTTGGTTGATCTTAGGCCGAGACAAATGGATTACTTGTTTGTATGGTATAATTATAAACCCATGGAGGGATGGGTAGCTTTTGAAGCTGTTTGTATGGAGAGCTCTTGTAAAAAAATCACCCACCATATGCACCAGAGCCGCACCGGGAGGAGGACAATTTTGTTCCTGTTCTTCCCCGTCTGATGGAGTGCAAGGATTCAAAAGCAGGTTAGGGACAGTTCAGGGACAGAGGAGAATCAAGGGGGAGCTCAGAGTGATGTTCCCTCATCTTCAGAGGAATCAGGCAGCCTCACCCCCTCTGTGCAGCCTCCAGCCAGCCTTTTGCAAACTTGGTCAGGGACTGCTTTTCAAACACCCCCAATATTACAGCAGCCCTTGTCCTTGCCCTTGTGGACCCCCACTAGGTTACTTAACTCCATGAGAGAGAATGTTTCTGAGATACCTCTGATATTACAAGCCTCATTGAGAACTTATCTGGTTCTACTGGTTGCTGGGGAACATGAGATGGTTTTACCCATACCCTGTTTGCAACTTCAAATTTGTTTAACTGGCAGTGCACTATGCCTCACTTATGAGACAATCCTGAGGCAGTGGAAAGAATGTTCTGCACAATCTTTTTCACTCATGTGCCCACTTGGGCAAATGTAAATCAGTTATTAGATACTCTCATGACAGAAGATGAAAGACAAAAAGTAAAAGAAAAATCTGCAGCTCATTTGAATGCACCTTGGCTAATTACTGACCCTAACTGCAATCCCAATAATCCAGCTCAAAAGACAAAGTTGGATGGATTTTTAAAAGCTGTTTTGAATGGTATTAGAGATGCAGGGGAGGCTACTCCAAATTGGAGCAAGGTGACTGCTTGTGTTCAGCATCCAGATAAGCACCTCTCTGACTTTTGTGCTCGACTGATTTGTGAAGTTAAAAAGCATGGGAATTTAAATCCTGAAACTGATCATGGAAAGGAGATGGTTAAAATGGTTTTCATGTCACAATGTGCAAAGGATATTGCAAAAAGATTTAGAAAGCATCCAGATGGTACGCAAGGGAAAAGTTTGTCTGAAGTAGTTAGCATTGCTACTAGAATGTTTAATGGGAAAGAGGAAAAAGAAAGAAAAAGACATAAGGAACGGGTTAATTTAAAAATCATCTTGGCCCCGGGATGGAAGGAGGGGGGTGCTCTGCGTTCAGGGTCAGGAATCGGCGCGGACTGTGCTTGGTGCAGGGAGGGGCTGCTTTCGGCCCCAGCTGGCTGTGAAGGAAAAAATATAGACAGAGGCGAAGCAAAGGAAATACAAGTTACAGAACTGAAATTACATTTGCAAAGCTTAACTGTCCAGTAAGATCCAACAGTGTGCCTTTGTGACCCTGGAGTCGGTGTGGCTTGGTGACACCAAAGAAGCCACAGGCAGCCGACCTGGACTGGAATCTCTGAAAGAGACGCCGCGGGAGATTCCAGGGTGTAAAAGAACAGCCCTCCCAAGAGCAGAAGCATGTTGGAAATTCTGGACAAGCTGTATACAGGATAATCTCCCTTCCACCTCTCCCCCTCCTCTGAACATTATACACAGAAGTGGCCAGTCTGGACGTACGTGTGTAAGTATGAAAGGAGCTTCGGGCTTGGGGCATTAATATTTTCTGAGTGATGTGGGAGCGTTCCCAACACTCTCCGTTGTTGTTTTATTATTTTATTAATGAAGCTTTAAAATTCAGTTATATGGTGTGTTTTCTTTATCTTCCCCCAACGATCCTGTAGTGTCAGCCTGATCATCTGACATGAGGGATAGATTGGTAACAGAAATTTGTCACAGTTTGGTGAGCAATTAAGAAGAGGGGAGCCCTGCAGAATTTACACCATCTATTTGTTTTACCCTTGTTATTTTGTGTTTGCTTTGCTTGGTACTGTTGGTGTTATATGCTGAGAACTGCACGAGTAAAAGTGAGTCCTAATAGGATAAGGAAACACTATTTGGTTCTGGTTCTGTTCTATTTAACCAGTTACTGTTGTTGTTTTTTTTCTCTGTTCATTTGGGTGTTAGGAGTGTGGGTGGAACTGAACCTCTTGTTCGTAATTCCTCGGAGTGGAAGCCATGTGTGCGAGACAGCTCTGAGGTTAAATTGAGATCCTTCTGTCCTGTCCCCTGTAGCGGTCAGTGTATAGAAGTGGGAAAGTCTGGCTTAGACTGTAATTCCCTCTGCTCTCTGTGTAATTCTCTTTTCTGTTTAAGTGTCAAACAGATGAATGAGTCTCTGGGTAAACCCTCTAAGAGTAGTCCTTCAAATTATATGTTAAGTAAATGGCCTTTGCCCAATGGGCCATGTGTCTTCGTCTAGGTGGCAAGCCTCATGAAGGAGGACTCGGGTAGTCTTGTGAGTAAGAATGTTTAAGGGAAGAGACCAGGAGGGGTGGGGGGCTAGTTGAGAAGCCCACCCTCCTAGCTAAACTGGTAGTGGAAGAAGTTGGTGCCTATGGAAGGGACGGTTCAGTGAGAAAAGCAGGATCGGGCCCAGGCGGGCAGGCAACAGACAGAGAGATTGGAAAACAGGTTGGAAAACTTTAAGGGTGTAGTGGAAGGAAGGAGTAAGTAAGTGTAAGCATGGGGATTTCAAATACCCAGAACTTACTTGGAATGGTGATTTGAGTTGATAAAAGTGGCTGTTGGGAGACAAGCAAGTGATTTAAGGGAGAGTGAGAAGTTAACTCTGTAGTTGCTGGAGGAAACAGCAGTTGAACTTTGCAAAAATGCTGAAGAGGAAAGTTCTTGGTGTCTTTGAAATGTTTGTAAATAAATTGAGGCAAAGAAATTGTTAATTGCAATCATTTAGAATTTAGTTAAATTAGCTGAAGAATGTATATAGTGCTATGTAATTGAAATTTTATTAGGCTGTAAGGGCACTATAAGTAGTGATGTTTTCTTTCAGTGTTTGAAAGCAAGAGTTAAAAGTAAAAAGCAAGCCAGAAAGCATCTGTATTCATGCAAATTATCTAACTGATAAGGTAGGAGCCACTGAAACCTGGGCTGCCTATGAAACACATAAAATATGGGATAATTCCTCTGTTTTTCCTGAAATCAACAAGGGTATTTGTCTATTTTAAGCAATGATTGTCTGCCCAGAAGGGGTAGACCTCTGTTTTTTTGTCTTTCAGATCATCAGAGAAAACTGGTGCCAGCTAAACAGCATTCAACGTACCATGCATTTACTGGCACAATAGAAATTATGTTTTGTGTTCTATGTTCTGTCTTGTGGTGTTTGTCTTGTGGCCGGAATTTTTGTGTTTAATATTTTTATAAAATAATCTAGTTTAAAAGCAAACAAAAAGTTTAAATTAAAATGCAGATACTTGTTTTGTTCAACTTGGAATACAAAGTGTTTAGGTAAATCAGGAGAATGTGATATACTAAAGTCTAATGCATTTCCTTAAGTAAGGAAAAGAAACTTTATTGGTCAAATTGTTAATTGCAAAAATTGTTGTTAAAATTTGCATACCAACAGTCTTTGAAAGCAAGGACATGAAACGTTAACCCACTCCCCATATTGTACATGGGATCTTTCTGGCTACCTCAGATTTCTAGCCAGAGGGCTGGGGATGGTGGAAGGCTATTGGACTAGAGGTTGTATTGAGTGAACTCCTCAAAGTGGGTGTGCTTGTCCTGGCTTGTTGCTCGAAAGCTCTGTAATAAGGTTATTTTAGTAAAAGGGTGTGTGTGGCATATATTAAATAATAAGACTAATGTACTGTATAATGACAATGTGTAGGTGTTCATTGTTGGGAAAAAGGTGTATGAGTAAAAAGTGAAAGTTTCCTTTGCAGGTTAAAAGAAGCCAAGAAGGGAAGAAGCACAAAGAACAGAATGAATTAACTGAAAAAATGAAATAAAATAAAATAGCAAGCTCAGGCTATAGATAAGACACTGACTCCATTCAAGGACACTGCTCACAGTTAAGACTTGGTTAACAACCAGGAAAAGGAGGGCTTGAATTTGCCCATGCAGCTATGAGATCTGAAAAACACTGCCAGGCACTAATGAAATGTGTTAAGTTTTTTTTCTCACAGGTAAGGAAGCGCTACCCAAAGACCCTAGCAGCCCTGCCACTCCTTGGAACCAGGAGACGGGATTGATGTAAAGGTCCACCAACGAAAGACTGCCTTGGCTCCATGCTGGAAAGGCCCTTAAGTCCTGATGACTACCAACACCGCTGTGAAGTACCAAAGACTGACTGCTTGGACCCAAGATTCTCACTGCAAAAAGACCCCTCCACATTGGGAGAATTCTCCTACTGATGATTAGCCTATTTCACCTTCTAGCTCCACTGTGCCTTCTGGACAGTAGGGAAAAAGTACAAGGTGAAGTGCTAGTAGCCTCTCCCTTATCCACTGACAGATCTACTGTGCCTTTGAATTTTTCTAGAAAAAGCAAAACCATTACAGGGTGATGTGCTAGTAACCTCTCCCCTATACGATGCTGCACCAAGACTGTTTTGGGAAAGAAGAAGGAACACTCACTCCACTGAAATTGCTAAAGTCCAGGAATTCCTGACTAGAAAGGACATTAAGAACTGACCCCGGTGAAGAAACAAAGAATTGTACACTGGCAGAAAAAATTTGTGGGACCCATGCTTGGGAATGTGGTATTGATTGGATTTTGGGGTTTATTCTACAGGCTGTGCCCTGTGTTGTGGATAAATTCTTCAGCATGTATTGCTCTCTCTAATTGGATTTTAAATAACAAGTACCCGAAGAGTTTGTTCTGCCACTGGAAATTTTACCTGTATTGAAACCATTCCAGTGACTAATAATGTAACCCCCTCCTATGCTATTAATGTCAATGCCTTTTAAAAGTACCTGAAAATAGTTAAATAACAAATGTAATATAGTACTACACCAAGGAAAGATGGTATTAAATATCACTGAGGCTGGGAAGGCATTGCAGTGGGATCTAGTATGTTTGGAGATTCAGAATTTCCTGAATGACCAGCTGATGGCCATTTGGAGTGATCTTGAGTACCAGACTTGGCCCACTGCCCTTACAGACACATCAGGAGTACCATCTGATCTGTGGTCATGGAGATATACTAAAGACTTTCTGGGTGGAAGTGTAAACATTTACAGTGCTCCTTCCAAGCATTTGGACTGGGGGGTGTGGGCTTCCACATACCGAATCCTGACGGGTCCATGGGGAGGATGCACATGGGACTGGATTATTCACCGAAACATCTGGGAAATTAGACCACTTGGTATACCTAACTGATTTATAGTCAGTGCCCCAATCCCTTAGTTGTCAGACAAACAGGATTCCACTCTTTTGTCCGTGCACTCATTCCTGGATTGTGGGTGGCTAAGCTCAAGAGAGCAATTGTAAATATTTCTGCAGAGCTTGAAAAAAACCAGCTAATGCATTAATAGACGCTTTCCAAAAGTTGCAACGAAAGACTGATGAAGTAGCAGAAGTAACTTTGCAAAATAGACGTGTGCTAAATGCCATGAATGCTGAATTAGAGAGGGGCTTGTGCTCGCATTGGGGAAAAATGTTGCTTTGCTGTTAATCTCTCTGGCTTAATTGACAAAGATTTACAAGCTATTAAGAATGTTGCTGTTGTTTTCCATGCTATATCTCTTGATCACACTTTTAGTTTTAAGGACCTCCACTCAGACCTTGGGTCATGGTTTACTAGCCTCCCCCGTACAATTGTTAAATGGATATGTGTCCCAAGAGTCCCATTATGGTCCTCTAGGGACAAAGAGGGGATTGTTAGGCCTGAATTAAGATATAGCAGACAAAACCAGGTATGCCAACCTGACCAAAGTCAGGCTAACAGAGGTTTGTGGGTAATCCCTGAGTGGAAAACACTGAGAAGCAGCAGCATGTCTCACAAGCGCTGGGAAAAAGTGAGATAAGAGAGAAGCTGCATTCCTGGCATAGTACCAGATGTGCTGTGTTCGGGCAGCTCCTTCGAAGAACTGATAAGAGTCCTAGTTTCCCAGCCTCCCTGGTTTTGTTCTTTGTTTGTTTTTAACTCCCCTACATTTCTAACTTTAGGCATGCATGTATACTAAAGGTGTCTAGTTTCTAGTTGTTAGAAGAAGGGGGTGGGTTGCTCCAGTGAATAATTTATGACGCGACGGAACTGTCTACATAGGCTTATACTAAGATGTAAAGAGCAGGCTGGTTCTCTCTGGAGACGAGCTGCTCTCTATTGATGCGTGCACTTGTAAATAAAGAGCTTTTGATTGGACCTTGCTGGTGTTGCCTGTCTCTCTCGCGGTCAGACAACGAACTTTGCCGTCTGGGTTAGAGTCCCTGACATAAGTATAATCTAATATCTCATTGAAAGGTGACAGGGTCAGAAAGAGTTAATTAACTCACCTCACCGACTGACCTGACCCGTGGGTGAACCTTAAAAACTGGTTAACAAGATATGTAAATGAACAGAGCTTTGAAATGCAAGTCTGCAGTGTTAGAGGTAGAAGGGGAGGTGTTTGCTCAGGTCTTGTGATGTCAGCAAACAAGTCTTGTCTATTGCTCTAGTTTTAATTCAAAGAGCAAAAAAAGAATATTAACATTTATGATGATACTTGAGTGAAATAGTATTATTGTCTGTGTCTCTTTGAAGGTTGTGGTAATCTGTATCTGAACTGTTTGATGGATGTACTAATTGCCAGGATGTTTGGAAGAAGAGTTAAGCCTATTGTTTTCTCAGGCTGAAAGGCTGCTGGAAATGTTTAAGAACCTGGGACACGATCCTTCTTCATCTCAGATCTGCTTTGGGTTTCAAGAGGGGGAAACCTTAAGCCACAAGGATTGAGATCCCCAGTCATTGACTGGAGCCACCCTGAATATGGACTTTTGGCAACTACAGGCTCATCTCTACTTTGTATCTGAACCTCAAAAATTGAATTCAAGTCTATATGTCTATTAATCTTTTAACCAACACTCACTCTCTCTCTTTTCTTTTCTAATAAATTTTAGCTTAGTTAATAAGAATTGGCTATAGCATGTATTTTAGGTAAAATCTAAGTTATAATTGAACCTGGTTATGTGGCTGATCCTTTGGGATCGGAAGAATCTTTTCTTTTATATGATGAAGTAAGATTTTCAGGAATCATCATCATATCTAACAGGTGTGTCTGGACGGAGGCCTGAGGCTGGGTACTTTAAGGGAACTGCGTGGTTTAAACTTCTAAGTAACCAGTGAGGTACTACAGAAGCTGTTTTGTGCTGGCTTGGTAAATCTAAGTATTGAAATAACCAGCAGTGTTTGGGATTTGTCTGCCCTGTTTTGTTTGCAATTCACTCTGATTGAGTGAGCTGAGCTGGCTCCCACGGGCAGCACCGTCACACCTACAGCCAGGCTGCAGAGGTCCGGGGGATCTTAGGGGCCTTGGGGTGCACAGATACCTATGTCCAGGCCATAGCGGTCCCTGGGGGGCTTAGAGAGTTTGGGGGGACACAGATACAAATCTCCATGCTCTAGGGTCCCATGGGGGCTTAGAGAGTTCGTGGGGGGCACATATTCCTACATCCAGGCTGTAGGGTTACCAGGGGGGCTTAGGGGGTTAGTGGGGGGCAAAGATACCTACGTCCAGGCTGGAGGCATCCTGGGAGTCTTAGGGGATTTGTGGGGGCCAAAGACACCTATGATGTCCAGGCTGTAGGGGTACCAGTGAGATTTAGGGGTTCGAGTGGGCACAGATACGTATGTCCAGGCTGTATCGTTCCCAGGGGGGGTTAGAGGTTTCGTGAGGGGCACAGATATCTACGTCCAGATTGTAGATGTCCCGGGAGGGGGGGGTTAGGGGGGTTGTGGGAGTGCAAATACCTATGTCCAGGCTGTAAAGGGTTCCTGGGGGCTTAGAGGGTTTCTGAGGGGCACATATACCTACGTGCACACTGGAGTGTCGCAAGGGGCTTATGGAGTCTATATGGGGAACAGATACCAATGTTCTGGCTGTATAGGTCCCTCGGGGGCTTAGGGGGTTTGTGGGGGGCACAGATACCTAAGTTCAGGCTGGAGGGATCTCTGAGTGTCTTAGGTGTTTGGTGGGAGGCACAGATACCTACGTCCAGGCTGCAGGGGTCTCGGAGGGGCTTAGGGTCTGTCACGGAGTGTGGGGGAGTCCGGTCCTGCACCCCTCTTCCTGGGACTCACAGTGACTCTCAGCCAGCCAGTAAAACAGAAGGTTTATTGGACAACAGGAGCGAAGGATACAGCAGAGCTTGGAGGCACAAGCAGGACCCCACAATCAAGTCCTTCTAGGGGTTCAGGAAACTTAGTTCCCAGTTTGGGAATCCCTGAATTCCAACCACCCAGACCAAAACCGAAACTGAACTAACCCAACTCCCTCCAGCCGGCCATTTGCTGTGTCCAGCTTCCCGGGCAAAGGTGCTGACCCCTCCCCCCGCCTAGCTCAGGTTACAGGCTGAGCACGTGTCCGGTCCTAAAGTCACCCCCTGCTCTCCCATCCCCCACACAGACAGTCCCTACTCCATCACAGTAATGCACAGAGCATTTCCCGCATGGAGCCACAGTGACACCGTGTGGCCACACTGGGTAATGCACAGTGCATTTCCCACATGGAGCAACAGTGACACCGTGTGGCCACACTGGGTAATGCACAGAGCATTTCCTGCATGGAGCAACAGTGACACCATGTGGCCACGCACGGTAACGCATGGAACATTTCCCATATGGAGCAACTGTGACACCGTGTGGCCAGGCAGGGTAATGCACAGAGCATTTCCCACATGGAGCAACATTGACGCCTTGTGACCACACCAGCTAATGGACAGAGCATTTCCTGCATGGAGCAACAGTGACACCATGTGGCCATGCAGGGAAATGCCCAGAGCATTTCCTGGATGGAGTAACAGTGATTCCATGTGGCCATGCAGGGTAATGCACAGAGCATTTCTCTCATAGAGGGACAGTGACAACATGTGGCCATGCAGGGTAATGCACAGAGCATCACGCCTATGTAGAGGCTGTAGAGATCCCTGGGGGGCTTAAGGGTCGTGGGGGGCACAGATAGGTACGTCCAGGCTGGAGACATTCTGGTGGGCATTAGGGGCTTCATGAGGGGCACAAATATCTACGTCAGGGCTGGAGAGGTCCCTGGATGGCTTAGGGGGTTGTGGTGAGCATAGATACATACGTCCACGCTGCAGGGGTACCAGAGGGACTTAGGGGGTGTCACGTAGTGTGGTGGAACCTAGCCCTGCACCCCTCTTTCTGGGACACACAGTGACTCAGCCAGCCAGTAAAACAGAAGGTTTTTTTGGCCAACAGGAACGAAGGATACAGCAGGGCTTTTGGGCACAACCAGGACTCCTCAATCGAGTCCTTCTGGGGGTTCAGGAAGCTTAGTTCCCAGTTTGGGATTCCCTGAATTCCAACAACCCAGCTCCAAACCAAAACTGAACTAACTCCCTCCAGCCAGCCCCTTCCTTTATTCAGCTTCCTGGGCAAAGGTGCTGACCCCCTCCCAGCTGCCTAGCTTAAGTTACAGGCTTAGGTCCTGTCCTTCACCTAAAGTCACCCGCTGCTCTCCCATCCCCCACACAGACAGTCCCCACTCCATCACAGTAATGCCCAGCGCATTTCGCGCATGGAGCAACAGTAACACTGTGTGGCCACACAGGGTAATGCCCAGAGCATTTCCCCCGTGGAGCAACAGTGACACCATGTGGCCAAGCAGGGAAATGCACAGAGCATTTCCTGGATGGAGCAACAGTGATTCCATGTGGCCACGCAGGATAATGCACAGAGCATTTCTCTCATAGAGGAACAGTGACAACATGTGGCCATGCAGGGTAATGCACAGAGCATCACGCCTATGTAGAGGCTGTAGAGATCCCTGGGGGACTTAGCGGTCATGGGGGGCACAGATAGCTACTTCCAGGCTGGAGACATTCTGGTGGGCATTAGGGGCTTCATGAGGGGCACAAATACCTACGTCAGGGCTGGAGAGGTCCCTGGATGGCTTAGGGGGTTGTGGTGAGCATAGATACATACGTCCATGCTGTAGTGGTCCCTGGGGGTTTAAGGAGTTGGTAAGGGTCACAGAAACCTATGTATGGTCTGGAGGGGTCCCTGGGGGACTTAAGGGTTTGTGGTTGCGCAGATACCTACGTACCGGTTGGAGGGGGCCCTGGGGAGCTTAGGGGGTTTGTGTGGCGTACACATAGCTATAACCAGGCTGGTGGGGGCCCTATGGGTCTTAGAAGGCTGGTGGGGGGCAGAGATACCTATGTAGGGACTGGAGAAGTCCTGGGGAGGGCTTTGGGGGTTCCTGGAAGTCACAAATATCTACGTCCAGGCTGGAGGAGTTCTGGGGGTATTAGGGAGTTGTGCGGGGGCACAGATACCTATATCGAGGCTGTAGCGGTCCTGGGGTTGCTTTGGGGAATTTTGGGGTACAGATACCTACTTCCATGCTGTAGGGGTCGCTGGGAGGATCAGTGGGTTCGTGAGGGTGCACAGATATCTACGTCCGGTCTATAGGGATCCTGGGGGCGGCTTAGGGGTTTGTAAGGGGCACAGATACATTCATCCAGGCAAGAGGGGTCCTAGGGACCTTAGTGGGTTCATGCTGGGCACAGATACCTGCGTCTAGGCTGGAGGGGTTTTGGGGGTCTTAGGAGGGTTGTGTGGGCACAGATACCTATGTCGATGCTGGAGGGGTCCTGTCATGTCTTAGCGGATTCGTGGGGTCAGAGATACCTACATCTAGGCTGGAGGGGTTCCGGGGGGATTAGGTGTGTTTGAGGAGGGGAACAGATACCTACATCCTGATGGTAGGTGGCCCTGGGTAGCTTAGGCGGTTTTTGTCGGTCACAGATACAAACATCCATGCTGTAGGGGTCCCGAGGGACTTTGTGGGGCTCTAGGGGTCACAGATACCTACCTACAGTCTGGAAGGTTCCTGTGGGTATTAAGGGGTGTGTGGGGCATACAGATGCCTACATCTGGGCTTGTGGGTTCCCTGGGGGGCTTAGAGGTTTGTGGAGAGCACAGATACCATTATCCAGGCTAGATGGGTTCTGGTGGGATTAGGGGGTTGTGGGGGGCACAGATACCTATGTAAACAGAAGCAGGATGAACTCTACCCTCACATCTGGTGGTGAATTATGGCAAGTGTGGAAAAGGATTTCAGGGTCTGATCATGTTTGCATAGACACACTCACCGTGTGTGACACGGCCACGGCAGCCTGGGATGGTTACTTTGGCAGCTATGGTATCCCGAGTTTATTTGTTGTTGGGGTGTGAGATGTGGAGTGTTGTCACCCTGATTGTGTGGATGAGGAACTGTGAAACAGCTTTGAGACAGGGATTCTCACCATCAGTTGAGTGGCACTCACTAGACAAGGGAGTGGGCTCCTTGGGTGAGCTAGAGTCACCAATTGCACTTTTTTTCTTTTAAAAGTTGAATAGCAGTGTTGATTTTTTATTCTCTTAAAAGTTGAATTTCTAGTTTCTTGAGCTGAAATCACTGAAAAGATGTGTTAGCTTGTGGGGGACTCTGAAACTGTATTGCACAACACAATAGTTGACAGACAGGAGCAGTTTGTGGGAGTGTCCCATGGTATGACATGAATCTAGCAGTTTTGGGGGCTAGATGGAGCAGAACACAGGTCGGCTGGCAGAGCAGCTGGTGGACCAAGCTGAGCAGTTTGTGGGGAAGGCAAAAGCAGAATCCCATGGAGAGGCAGAGCAGTCACCAGTGGACCACATAAGGTGCCCCTTTCTACTCAGGCTGGCAGGGGGAAAAACCCTGCAGATAGACTCTTGAACTCTGGGGTTGTGCAACTGTGGGTGATTTTGGGGTTGCTGGACTCTTGAAACGTTGGAGATATTGGACTTTGGAGCCTTGGGGTGATTTGGGGATTGCTGGACTCATGAGCCCAGGGAAAAGGACACGGCCTAGTTGAGGTGTTTTCCCAATTTAATGCTATGTTGTTTATCTCACGTTATTAAACATTTTCTGCTACACCCAGACTCTGTGCTTGCGAGAGGGGAAGTATTGCCTCTTTGAGGCACCTAGGAGTGCGTATGTAAAATTTTCCCATGTCACTGGGTGGGGACTCGAGCTGGTTTGCATTACATTGTAGGCAAGGGACCCCTATGTATTGAACCCAGTCCTTGCTGCTATCAGTTCAGCCTGGCAGAAGGGTTCCACCTACGTCCAGGCTCAAGGGGTCCCTGGGGGGCTTAGGGAGTTCGTGGGGGGCACAGATATCTAGGTCCAGGTTGTAGGGGGTCGGGGGGGCTCAGGAGTTTGGTGGGGGGCACGGATACCTACGTCCAGGCTGCAGGGGTCCCAGAGGGACTTAGGGGGTGTCACGTAGTGTGGTGGAATCTGGCCATGCACCCCTCTTCCTGGGACACACAGTGACTCAGCCAGCCAGTAAAACAGAAGGTTTTTTTGGCCAACAGGAACGAAGGATACAGCAGGGCTTTTGGGCACAACCAGGACCCCTCAATCGAGTCCTTCTGGGGGTTCAGGAAGCTTAGTTCCCAGTTTGGGATTCCCTGAATTCCAACAACCCAGCTCCAAACCAAAACAGAACTAACTCCCTCCAGCCAGTCCCTTCCTTTATTCAGCTTCCTGGGCAAAGGTGCTGACCCCCTCCCAGCTGCCTAGCTTAAGTTACAGGCTTAGGTCCTGTCCCTCACCTAAAGTCACCCGCTGCTCTCCCATCCCCCACACAGACAGTCCCCACTCCATCACAGTAATGCCCAGAGTATTTCGCGCATGGAGCAACAGTAACTCTGTGTGGCCATGCAGGGTAATGCCCAGAGCATTTCCCCCGTTGAGCAACAGTGACACCATGTGGCCACACAGGGTAATGGACAGAGCATTTCCTGCATGGAGCAAGAGTGACACCGTGTGGCCACACAGGGTAATGCACAGAGCATTTCCTGCATGGAGCAAGAGTGACACCGTGTGGCCATGCAGGGTAATGCACAGAGCATTTCCACGCATGGAGCAACAGTGGCACCGTGTGGCCACAGAGGTTAATACACAGAACATTTCTGTGCATGGAGCAACAGTGACACTGTGTGGCCACTCAGGGTAATGCACAGAGCATCACACCTACGTAGCGGCTGTAGAGATCCCTGGGGGCTTAGGAGTCATGGGAGGTACAGATAGCTACGTCCAGGCTGGAGGCATTCTGGGGGGTTTAAGGGGGTTCGTAGGGTCACAGATACCTACGTCCAGGATGGTCGGGACTCTGGGGGAGTTAGGGGGGTTGTGGGGGGCATAGATACTTGCGTCCAGGCTGTAGAGGTACTGGTGGGGATTAAGGGCTTCCTGGAGGACACCAATATCTACGTCCGGGCTGGAGAGGTCCCTGGACGGCTTAGAGGTTGTGGTGAGCACAGTGATCCCTGGGGGTTTAGGAACTTGGTGAGGGGCACAGATACCTATGTTTGTCCTGGAGGGTTCCCTGAGGGGGCTTAGTGGTATTGTAGGGGACACAGATACCTACATCCAGGCTATAGGCATTCTGGGGGGGCTTAGGGCTTTGGGGGGGCACAGATACCTACATCCAGGCTGAAGGGGTCCCGGGGGGCTTAGGGGGGTTGTGGGGGGCACAGCTATGTACGTCCAGGCTGGAGAGGTTCCAGGGAGTATAAGGAATTTTTGTGGACAGCAGAGATACCTATCTCCAGGATCTAGGGGTCCCTGGGGGGCTTAGGGTTTTTTTGGGAGGCACAGATAACTATGTCTAGGTTGGAGTGGTTCCTGGGGGGTTTAGGGGGTTCCTGGGGGGCACAGATACCTAGGTCCATGCTGTAGGGGTCCCCGGGTGGATTAGGGGTTTTCTGAGGGGTACAGATACATACGTCTAGGCTGTAGGGGTCCCTGGGAGGCTTAGGGGGGGGGCAGCGATACCTAAGTCCAGGCAATAGGGCTTCCAGGGGAAATTAGTGTGTTGGGGGGGCACAGATACCTAGATCCAGGCTGGAGGGTTCCCGATGTGGGGGGGCTTAGGCAGTTTGTGTTCGGCAAAGATACCTACCTCCAGGCTGGAGGGGTGTCTCGGCACTTAGGGATTGTGGGGGGGCACAGATACCTCCGTCCAGGCTGGAGGGTCCCTGGGGAGCTTAGCGGGTTCGTAGGGGGCACAGATACCTAAATCCAGGCTGGAGGGATCCAGGGGGGGCTTATGGGGTTCAGGGGGCACAGATCCTTATCTCTAGGCTGTAGTGGTCCCTGGTGGGCTTAGGGGGTTTTGGGGGGCCCCAGATACCTAAGTCCATGCTGTAGGGGTCCCTACAGGTGCTTATGGGTTCATGGGGTGCACAGATACTTATGTCCAGGCTGGAGGGGGCAGGGGGGGTTGGGGTTTCATGGGGGGCACAGATACGAACCTCCAGGCTGTAGGAGTCCCAGTGGGGCTGTGGGGGTACAGATACCTACATCTAGTCTGGATGGGTCCTGGGGGTTATAGGGGGTTTGTAGGGGGCACAGATACCTAGGTACAGGCTGTCGGTGTCCCGAGGAGATTAGGCGGTTCACTGGGGGCTCAGATACATCCAGGCTGGATGTGTCCCGAGGAGCTTAGGGGGTTCGTGCGGTCCTCAGACACCTGTGTCCAGGCTGTAGGGTTCCCTGGGGGCTTAGGGGGTTCGTGGGGGTCACAGGTAGTTACGTCCAGGCTGACGGGGTAATGGGAGTGCTTAAGGGATCGGGGCTGACACAGATACCTACGTCCAGGGTCTAGGGGTCCCGAGGGGATTGGGGGTTGAGGGGGGAACAGATACCTACGTCATAGCTGGAGGTGTCTTGGGTGGTTTAGGAGGTTCGTTGGAGTCACAGATACCTAAGTCCAGGCTGTAGGGGTTCCTGGGGCATTCAGGGATTTCTGGGGGTCACAGATACCTACGTGCAGACTAGAGGGGTCCCAGAGGTCTTAGGAGAATTATGGGGGTCACAGATACCTACATGCAGACTGGAGGGGTCCTGGAGCGCTTAGGAGATTTATGGGGGGCACAGATACCAACATACTAGCTGTAAAGGTCCCTGGGGGGCTTTGTGGGTTCGGGGGGCACAGATACCAATGTCCTGGCTGTAGATGTTCCTGGGGTACATAGAGGGGCTGTGGTCGCACATAACCCTACATCCAGGCTGTCGGGGTCCCGGGGGCCCCTGGCCAAATTGGGTCCCTCTGGAAAAGTCTCCCTCACGGTGGCCCCAGGGCTGGAGGAGCTCCCACTCCCTGATATGGCGCAGAGGCTGCAGCAGGGGCACAGAGCTTCTCTGGTGTCAGGGCCACAGCGGGGCAGGGGTAAAGGAGTGAGACCAGAGAAGCTCTGTGCCCCTGCTGCAGCCCCCAGGTAATAGAAGGGAGTGGGAGCTCTTCCAGCCCTGAGGCCACCGTGGAGGAACATCTACAGCCAGGACATTGGTATCTGTCATACATTAGAAGCAAGAGGAAGACTAAGGACAGGGTAGGCCCACTGCTCAGTGAGGAGGGGGAAACAGTAACGGGAGACTTGGAAATGGCAGAGATGCTTAATGACTTCTTTGTTTCAGTCTTCACTGAGAAGTCTGAAGGAATGTCTAGTATAGTGAATGCTTACGGGAAGAGGGTAGGTTTAGAAGAGAAAATAAGGAAAGAGCAAGTAAAAAATCACTTAGAAAAGTTAGATGCCTGCAAGTCACCAGGGCCTGATGAAATGCATCCTAGAATACTCAAGGAGTTAATAGAGGAGGTATCTGAGCCTCTAGCTATTATCTTTGGGAAATCATGGGAGACGGGGGAGATTCCAGAAGACTGGAAGGGGGCAAATATAGTGCCCATCTATAAAAAGGGAAATAAAAACAACCCAGGAAACTACAGACCAGTTAGTTTAACTTCTGTGCCAGGGAAGATAATGGAGCAGGTAATCAAAGAAATCATCTCCAAACACTTGGAAGGTGGTAAGGTGATAGGGAATAGCCAGCATGGATTTGTAAAGAACAAATCATGTCAAACTAATCTGATAGCGTTCTTTGACAGGATAACGAGCCTTGTGGATAAGGGAGAAGCGGTGGATGTGATTTACCTAGACTTTAGTAAGGCATTTGATACGGTCTCGCATGATATTCTTATAGATAAACTAGGAAAGTACAATTTAGATGGGGCTACTATAAGGTGGGTGCATAACTGGCTGGATAACCGTACTCAGAGAGTAGTTGTTAATGGCTCCCAATCCTGCTGGAAAGGTATAACAAGTGGGGTTCCGCAGGGGTCTGTTTTGGGACCGGATCTGTTCAATATCTTCATCAACGATTTAGATGTTGGCATAGAAAGTACGCTTATTAAGTTTGCGGATGATACCAAACTGGGAGGGATTGCAACTGCTTTGGAGGACAGGGTCAAAATTCAAAATGATCTGGACAAATTGGAGAAATGGTCTGAGGTAAACAGGATGAACTTCAATAAAGATAAATGCAAAGTGCTCCACTTAGGAAGGAACAATCAGTTTCACACATACAGAATGGGAAGAGACTGTCTAGGAAGGAGTATGGCAGAAAGAGATCTAGGGGTCGTAGTGGACCACAAGCTTAATATGAGTCAACAGTGTGATACTGTTGCAAAAAAAGCAAACGTGATTCTGGGATGCATTAACAGGTGTGTTGTAAACAAGACACGAGAAGTCATTCTTCCGCTTTACTCTGCGCTGGTTAGGCCTCAACTGGAGTATTGTGTCCAGTTCCGGGCACCACATTTCAAGAAAGATGTGGAGAAATTGGAGAGGGTCCAGAGAAGAGCAACAAGAATGATTAAAGGTCTTGAGAACATGACCTATGAAGGAAGGCTGAAGGAATTGGGTTTGTTTAGTTTGGAAAAGAGAAGACTGAGAGGGGACATGATAGCAGTTTTCAGGTATCTAAAAAGGTGTCATCAGGAGGAGGGAGAAAACTTGTTCACCTTAGCCTCCAATGATAGAACAAGAAGCAATGGGCTTAAACTGCAGCAAGGAGATTTAGGTTGGACATTAGGAAAAAGTTCCTAACTGTCAGGGTAGTTAAACACTGGAATAGATTGCCTAGGGAAGTTGTGGAATCTCCATCTCTGGAGATATTTAAGAGTAGGTTAGATAAATGTCTATTAGGGATGGTCTAGACAGTATTTGGTCCTGCCATGAGGGCAGGGGACTGGACTCGATGACCTCTCGAGGTCCCTTCCAGTCCTAGAGTCTATGAGTCTATGAGTAATCTGTGCCCCCCATAAACCACCTAATCCCCACGGGAACCCCTACAGCCAGGATGTTGGTATCTGTCCCCCTATAAATCTCCTAAGCCCTCTGGAACCCTTCCAGTCTGAACGTAGGTATCTGTGACCCCCAGAAATCCCCGAATACCCCAGGAACCCCTACAGCCTGGACTTAGGGATCTGTGACTCCAACGAACCTCCTAAACCACCCAGGACCCCTTCAGCTAGGACGTAGGCATCTGTTCCCCCCTCAACCCCCAATCCCCTCGGGACCCCTAGACCCTGGACGTAGGTATCTGTGTCCGCTCCGATTCCCTAAGCACCCCCATTACCCCTTTAGCCTGGACGTAGGTATCTGTACTCCCACAAACCCCCTAAACGTCCCAGCGACCCCTTCAGCCTGGAAGTCCCTATCTGTGACACCCACGAACCTCTAACCTCCCAGGGATCCCTACACCCTGGACACAGGTGTCTGAGCACCCCACAAACCCCCTAAGCTCCTCGGGACACATCCAGCCTGGATGTATCTGAGCCCCCAGTGACTTAAGCTAGGCAGCCTGTAACTTAAGCTAGGCAGCGGGGAGGGTTGTCAGCACCTTTGCCCAAGAAGCTGAATAAAGGAAGGGGCTGGCTGGACTGAGTTAGTTCAGTTTTGGTTTGGAGCTGGGTTGTTGGAATTCAGGGAATCCCAAACTGGGAACTAAGCTTCCTGAACCCCCAGAAGGACTCGATTGAGGGGTCCTGGTTGTGCCCAAAAGCCCTGCTGTATCCTTCGTTCCTGTTGGCCAAAAAAACCTTCTGTTTTACTGGCTGGCTGAGTCACTGTGTGTCCCAGGAAGAGGGGTGCATGGCCAGATTCCACCACACTATGTGACACCCCCTAAGTCCCTCTGGGACCCCTGCAGCCTGGACGTAGGTATCTGTGCCCCCCACCAAACTCCTGAGCCCCCCCCCGACCCCCTACAGCCTGGACCTAGATATCTGTGCCCCCCACGAACTCCCTAAGCCCCCCAGGGACCCCTTGAGCATGGACGTAGGTGGAACCCTTCTGCCAGGCTGAACTGATAGCAGCAAGGACTGGGTTCAATACATAGGGGTCCCTTGCCTACAATGTAATGCTAACCAGCTCGAGCCCCCACCCAGTGACATGGGAAAATTTTACATACGCACTCCTAGGTGCCTCAAAGAGGCAATACTTCCCCTCTCGCAAGCACAGAGTCTGGGTGTAGCAGAAAATGTTTAATAACGTGAGATTAACAACATAGCATTAAATTGGGAAAACACCTCAACTAGGCCGTGTCCTTTTCCCCGGGCTCATGAGTCCAGCAATCCCCAAATCACCCCAAGGCTCCAAAGTCCAATATCTCCAACGTTTCAAGAGTCCAGCAACCCCAAAATCACCCACAGTTGCGCAACCCCAGAGTTCAAGAGTCTATCTGCAGGGTTTTTCCCCCTGCCAGCCTGAGCAGAAAGGGGCACCTTATGTGGTCCACTGCTGACTGCTCTGCCTCTCCATGGGATTCTGCTTTTGCCTTCCCCACAAACTGCTCAGCTCGGTCCACCAGCTGCTCTGCCAGCCGACCTGTGTTCTGCTCCAGCTATCCCCCAAAACTGCTAGACTCACCTCACTCCGTGGGAAACTCCCACAAACTGCTCCTGTCTGCCAACTACTGTGTTCTGCAATACAGTTTCAGAGTCCCCCACAAGCTAACACATCTTTTCAGTGATTTCAGCTCAAGAACCTAGAAATTCAACTTTTAAGAGAATAAAAAATCAACACTGCTATTCAACTGTTAAAAGAAAAAAAGTGCAATTGGTGACTCTAGCTCACCCAAGGAGCCCACTCCCTTGTCTAGTGAGTGCCACTCCACTGATGGTGAGAATCCCTGTCTCAAAGCTGTTTCACAGTTCCTCATCCACACAATCAGGGTGACAACACTCGACATCTCACACCCCAACAACAAATAAACTGGGGATACCATAGCTGCCAAAGTAACCATCCCAGGCTGCCGTGGCCGTGTCAGGCACGGTGTGTCTATGCAAACATGATCAGACCCTGAAATCCTTTTCCACACTTCCCATAATTCACCACCAGATGTGAGGGTAGAGTTCATCCTGCTTCTGCTTACATAGGTATCTGTGCCCACCACAACCCCCTAATCTCACCAGAACCCATCTAGCCTGGATAATGGTGTCTGTGCTCTCCACAAACCTCTAAGCCCCCCAGGGAACCCACAAGCCCAGATGTAGGCATCTGTATGCCCCACACACCCCTTAATACCCACAGGAACCTTCCAGACTGTAGGTAGGTATCTGTGACCCCTAGAGCCCCACAAAGTCCCTCGGGACCCCTACAGCATGGATGTTTGTATCTGTGACCGACAAAAACCGCCTAAGCTACCCAGGGCCACCTACCATCAGGATGTAGGTATCTGTTCCCCCCCCAAACACACCTAATCCCCCCGGAACCCCTCCAGCCTAGATGTAGGTATCTCTGACCCCACGAATCTGCTAAGACATGACAGGACCCCTCCAGCATCGACATAGGTAACTGTGGCCACACAACCCTCCTAAGACCCCCAAAACCCCTCCAGCCTAGACGCAGGTATCTGTGCCCAGCATGAACCCACTAAGGTCCCTAGGACCCCTCTTGCCTGGATGAATGTATCTGTGCCCCTTACAAACCCCTAAGCCCCCCCCAGGATCCCTATAGACCGGACGTAGATATCTGTGCACCCTCACGAACCCACTGATCCTCCCAGCGACCCCTACAGCATGTAAGTAGGTATCTGTACCCCAAAATTCCCCAAAGCAACCCCAGGACCCCTACAGCCTCGATATAGGTATCTGTGCCCCCGCACAACTCCCTAATACCCCCAGAACTCCTCCAGCCTGGACGTAGATATTTGTGACTTCCAGGAACCCCCAAAGCCCTCCCCAGGACTTCTCCAGTCCCTACATAGGTATCTCTGCCCCCCACCAGCCTTCTAAGACCCATAGGGCCCCCACCAGCCTGGTTATAGCTATGTGTACGCCACACAAACCCCCTAAGCTCCCCAGGGCCCCCTCCAACCGGCACGTAGGTATCTGCGCAACCACAAACCCTTAAGTCCCCCAGGGACCCCTCCAGACCATACGTAGGTTTCTGTGACCCTTACCAACTCCTTAAACCCCCAGTGACCACTACAGCATGGACGTATGTATCTATGCTCACCACAACCCCCTAAGCCATCCAGGGACCTCTCCAGCCCTGACGTAGATATTTGTGCCCCTCATGAAGCTCCTAATGCCCACCAGAATGTCTCCAGCCTGGACGTAGCTATCTGTGCCCCCCATGACCCCTAAGTCCCCCAGGGATCTCTACAGCCTCTACATAGGCGTGATGCTCTGTGCATTACCCTGCATGGCCACATATTGTCACTGTTCCTCTATGAGAGAAATGCTCTGTGCATTACTCTGCGTGGCCACATGGAATCACTGTTGCTCCATCCAGGAAATGCTCTGTGCATTTCCCTGCATGGCCACATGGTGTCACTGTTGCTCCATGCAGGAAATGCTCTGTCCATTACCTGGTGTGGTCACAAGGTACCAAAGTTGCTTCATGCGGGAAATGCTCTGTGCATTACCCTGCGTGGCCACACGGTGTCACTCTTCCTCCATGCAGGAAATGCTCTGTGTATTACCCTGTGTGGCCACACGGTGTCACTCTTGCTCCATGCAGGAAATGCTCTGTGCATTACCCTGTGTGGCCACATGGTGTCACTGTTGCTCCACGGGGGAAATGCTCTGGGCATTACCCTGCATGGCCACACAGTGTTACTGTTGCTCCATGTGCGAAATGCTCTGGGCATTACTGTGATGGAGTGGGGACTGTCTGTGTGGGGGATGGGAGAGCAGCGGGTGACTTTAGGTGAGGGACAGGACCTAAGCCTGTAACTTAAGCTAGGCAGCGGGGAGGGGGTCAGCACCTTTGCCCAGGAAGCTGAATAAAGGAAGGGGCTGGCTGGAGGGAGTTAGTTCAGTTTTGGTTCGGAGCTGGGTTGTTGGAATTCAGGGAATCCCAAACTGGGAACTAAGCTTCCTGAACCCCCAGAAGGACTCGATTGAGGGGTCCTGGTTGTGCCCAAAAGCCCTGCTGTATCCTTCGTTCCTGTTGGCCAAAAAAACCTTCTGTTTTACTGGCTGGCTGAGTCACTGAGTGTCCCAGGAAGAGGGGTGCAGGGCCAGATTCCACCACAATACTTGACACCCCCTAAGTCCCTCTGGTACCCCTGCAGCGTGGACGTATGTATCTATGCTCACCACAACCCCCTAAGCCATCCAGGGACCTCTCCAGCCCTGACATAGATATTTGTGCCCCTCATGAAGCCCCTAATGCCCACTAGAATGTCTCCAGCCTGGACGTAGCTATCTGTGCCCCCCATGACCCCTAAGCCCCCCAGGGATCTCTACAGCCTCTACATAGGCGTGATGCTCTGTGCATTACCCTGCATGGCCACATGTTGTAACTGTTCCTCTATGAAAGAAATGCTCTGTGCATTACCCTGCGTGGCCACATGGAATCACTGTTGCTCCATCCAGGAAATGCTCTGGGCATTTCCCTGCATGGCCACACGGTGTCACAGTTGCTCCATATGGGAAATGTTCTGTGCGTTACCGTGCGTGGCCACATGGTGTCACTGTTGCTCCATGCGGGAAATGCTCTGGGCATTACTGTGATGGAGTAGGGACTGTCTGTGTGGGGGATGGGAGAGCAGGGGGTGACTTTAGGACCGGACACGTGCTCAGCCTGTAACCTGAGCTAGGCGGGGGGAGGGGTCAGCACCTTTGCCCGGGAAGCTGGACACAGGAAATGGCCAGCTGGAGGGAGTTGGGTTAGCTCAGTTTCGGTTTTGGTCTGGGTGGTTGGAATTCAGGGATTCCCAAACTGGGAACTAAGTTTCCTGAACCCCTAGAAGGACTTGGTTGTGGGGTCCTGCTTGTGCCTCCAAGCTCTGCCGTATCCTTCGCTCCTGTTGTCCAATAAACCTTCTGTTTTACTGGCTGGCTGAGAGTCACTGTGAGTCCCAGGAAGAGGGGTGCAGGACCGGACTCCCCCACACTCCGTGACAGACCCTAAGCCCCTCCGAGACCCCTGCAGCCTGGACGTAGGTATCTGTGCCCCCCACAAACCCCCTAAGCCCCCGAGGGACCTATACAGCCAGAACATTGGTATCTGTTCCCCATATAGACTCCATAAGCCCCTTGCGACACTCCAGTGTGCACGTAGGTATATGTGCCCCTCAGAAACCCTCCAAGCCCCCAGGAACCCCTACAGCCTGGACATAGGTATTTGCACTCCCACAACCCCCCTAACCCCCCCCTCCCGGGACATCTACAATCTGGACGTAGATATCTGTGCCCCTCACGAAACCTCTAACCCCCCCTGGGAACGATACAGCCTGGACATACGTATCTGTGCCCACTCGAACCCCTAAAACTCACTGGTACCCCTACAGCCTGGACATCATAGGTGTCTTTGGCTCCCACAAATCCCCTAAGACTCCCAGGATGCCTGCAGCCTGGACGTAGGTATCTTTGCCCCCCACTAACCCCATAAGCCTCCCTGGTAACCCTACAGCCTGGATGTAGGAATATGTGCCCCCCACGAACCCTCTAAGCCCCCATCGGACCCTAGAGCATGGAGATTGGTATCTGTGTCCCCCCCAAACTCTCTAAGCCCCCCAGGGACCGCTATGGCCTGGACATAGGTATCTGTGCACCCCAAGGCCCCTAAGATCCCCCGGACCTCTGCAGCCTGGCTGTAGGTGTGACGGTGCTGCCCGTGGGAGCCAGCTCAGCTCACTCAATCAGAGTGAATTGCAAACAAAACAGGGCAGACAAATCCCAAACGCTGCTGGTTATTTCAATACTTAGATTTACCAAGCCAGCACAAAACAGCTTCTGTAGTACCTCACTGGTTACTTAGAAGTTTAAACCACGCAGTTCCCTTAAAGTACCCAGCCTCAGGCCTCCGTCCAGACACACCTGTTAGATATGATGATGATTCCTGAAAATCTTACTTCATCATATAAAAGAAAAGATTCTTCCGATCCCAAAGGATCAGCCACATAACCAGGTTCAATTATAACTTAGATTTTACCTAAAATACATGCTATAGCCAATTCTTATTAACTAAGCTAAAATTTATTAGAAAAGAAAAGAGAGGGAGTGAGTGTTGGTTAAAAGATTAATAGACATATAGACTTGAATTCAATTTTTGAGGTTCAGATACAAAGTAGACATGAGCTTGTAGTTGCCAAAAGTCCTTTTAGAAATAGTCCATAGGTTATAATCCAATGTCCATATTCAGGGTGGCTCCAGTCAATGACTGGGGATCTCAATCCTTGTGGCTTAAGGTTTCCCCCTCTTGAAACCCAAAGCAGATCTGAGATGAAGAAGGATCGTGTCCCAGGTTCTTAAACGTTTCCAGCAGCCTTTCAGCCTGAGAAAACAATAGGCTTAACTCTTCTTCCAAACATCCTGGCAATTAGTACATCCATCAAACAGTTCAGATACAGATTACCACAACCTTCAAAGAGACACAGACAATAATACTATTTCACTCAAGTATCATCATAAATGTTAATATTCTTTTTTTGCTCTTTGAATTAAAACTAGAGCAATAGACAAGGCTTCTTTGTTGACATCACAAGACCTGAGCAAACACCTCCCCTTCTACCTCTAACACTGCAGACTTGCATTTCAAAGCTCTGTTCATTTACATATCTTGTTAACCAGTTTTTAAGGTTCACCCACGGGTCAGGTCAGTCGGTGAGGTGAGTTAATTAACTCTTTCTGGCCCTGTCACCTTTCAATGAGATATTAGATTATACTTATGTCAGGGACTCTAACCCAGACGGCAAAGTTCGTTGTCTGACCGCGAGAGAGACAGGCAACACCAGCAAGGTCCAATCAAAAGCTCTTTATTGACAAGTGCACGCATCAATAGAGAGCAGCTCGTCTCCAGAGAGAACCAGCCTGCTCTTTACATCTTAGTATAAGCCTATGTAGACAGTTCCGTCGCGTCATAAATTATTCACTGGAGCAACCCACCCCCTTCTTCTAACAACTAGAAACTAGACACCTTTAGTATACATGCATGCCTAAAGTTAGAAATGTAGGGGAGTTAAAAACAAACAAAGAACAAAACCAGGGAGCGAAAACAAGGAGGCTGGGAAACTAGGACTCTTATCAGTTCTTCGAAGGAGCTGCCCGAACACAGCACATCTGGTACTATGCCAGGAATGCAGCTTCTCTCTTATCTCACTTTTTCCCAGCGCTTGTGAGACATGCTGCCGCTTCTCAGTGTTTTCCACTCAGGGATTACCCACAAACCTCTGTTAGCCTGACTTTGGTCAGGTTGGCATACCTGGTTTTGTCTGCTATATCTTTATTCAGGCCTAACAATTATAATATCACAGTATCGGTGAGTTGACTGCTGCAGCTCCCCGTAGACTCTGCCTGCGCCTCTCACCGAGCTGGCGTACAGCAGTCGAGGGGAGAGCACTCAATGTATTGCATCTACACTAGACGCGATATATCAACCCCCGCTGGATCGATCGCTGCCCACCGATTCGGCAGGTGGTATAGACATACCCCGAGTATCTGGTGATCGGAGCTGGACCCCCGAGGGGGACACATTGAAGGAACTCAGGGGTTAAGGTGCCTCTATTGTCAACTGTCAGGGCTGCTGTGGCTCAGAGGAGGGTGCTTGACTGCCTGGCAGGCTTAGGCGCCGCAAGCCTTGGAGGTGGGAGAAGTGAAGCGGCCACGGCGTGCTCGGGGTGCTCGTGCTCGGAGCAGGGGTGAGCTCGGGCGACGGGGGTGCCGCAGGGCAGAGCAGGAGAGTTGCCACAAGAGGGGAGCCTCAGGGTGGAGGGTGGAGCTGCCACGGGTGGGGCGCCTCAGGGCAGGGGTGCGGGGGGGGGAGGGTGCAAGTTGGAAGTTTCGCCTAGGGCATGAAACTTCCTTGCACCGGCCCTGCCCAACGCCCTGCCTGCAGCCAGCCCTGCAACCCCTGCCCTGCCCTGTCGGCAGTCAGCCTCTGTCTCCAGCCAGCCCTGCACCTTCTGCTTTGCCTGCACCAGCCGCATCCTCCCTGCCCTGTCTCCAGCCAACCCCTGATGCACCCCCCTGCCTGAAGCCAGCCAGCCACGCAGCCCTTGCCCTGCCTGAAGCCAGACCCTACCTCCAGCCAACCTCACATCCACTGGTGCCCTGCACTTCCCAGGGCAGTAACCCTGCACATCTGCTTCAATGAGGGGGGCAGGGCGCAGCTGGGACCCACACATGTGCACACCCTAGGGTGACCAGACAGCAAGTGTGAAAAATCGGGACGGCGTGGGGGGTAATAGGATCCTAGATAAGACCCCAAAATTCGGACTGTCCCTATAAAATTGGGACATCTGGTCACCACAGCACATCCCCAGGACTCCTGAGTTCCATTGCTGGGTTTCCTATTGGTTCCTCTGCTGGTTGTTTTCCTTTTTCTGGGGACTTTGGGCAAGTTGCTCCCCACTCTCGGGCTCTGTCCCCAGCAGTCAAATGGGGATTTCATACCTTCCCGCTATTGGAAAGTGCTGGGAGAATCCCCCAGCAAAAGCTGCTCTGACCATTCAAGGTCGGAGCTCACTGCCCAGGAGGAGTGCTTGGCTCTGGGGTTTCACTTCAGCCCAGTGTAGAGAGAGAGCCCTAACCATGGAGTGTGGCTCAAGAAGACCAAGTCTCCAATTTGTTAAGGGTGTTTTGAATTTCAATCCTGTGCTCCAAAGTGCTTGGTGTCAGTTGTAAACTTTAGGAGCATGCTCTCCACTCCATTTTCCAAATCATTCATGAAAATATAGAATAGTACCTGACACCGGACTGATCCCTGCCAGACCCACTAGGTTCACCCTCCCCGTTGGGCAGCTAAACATGGAGAAGGGCTCCTGGAGTCTTGGCTTTCAACCAGCTCTGCACCCACATTACACTGATTGCAGCTGGACTACATTTCCCTCGTTTGCTTCTGAGAATGTCCTATGGGACTGTGTCGAAAGCCTTAGTAACACCAAGCTAGATCCCATCTATTGTTTACTCACCTCTACCAGGCCCAGAACCCTGCCAAAGAAGGAAAGAGGATTGGTTTGGAAAGATTTGTTCTTGACAATTCCACGCTCACTAGTCAGAAGAACCAAATCATCCTGTAGGTGCTGCTGACAAACTGAGTGTTTAAGAATGTATTGCAGGATCTCTCCAGCTATGGCAGTCAGGCTAGCTAGTCTGTAAGTCCCAGAGGTCTTTTTGTTCTCCTTTGAAAGATAGGTCCTGTCTTGTTCATGGATGGGAAGATGTTCTTTTTCAGGGGTCTCAGACGAGAACTGGGGCACAACACCTGGTTTGTTAAGGCCACAAAAACGGAGGCAGGAACCTCTTCTCTGCTGCTGGCAAAGAACCACAGGTACCTAAAAGATAGGGACTCACATCTTTGAATGGGCTTTAAAAAGGCAGTGGTTAATAAGTTTGGCCCCGACCATTTCTTGTTTCCACAGACTAGACATTTTAGCAAACTTTAGAATTCCTTGGTGCTAAACACTGTGAAACTCCCCTTTCTCCTTCACAGAGGGCTTTAATACCCCTTATCTCACTTGGGCTCTAAACTGCCCATAGTTCGAGAACTGTTCCTGTTCCGATTGGACAGATGGGAGAAGGGAAGTGACCTACCCAAGGCCTACACAACAAGGCGATGGCAGAGCCAGAAAGAGAAGCAACCAGTTCTGACTCCTGTTCTAACAGATGAAAACACCCCAGAGCCCAGGAATCGAGATGGTGGGAAAATTTCATTCAAACCGTTTCTGTCCGAACATCCCATTTAGACTAAACCAGTTTGTTTCTCAAAATCATAACAAGTGGGATGAAAGATCTTTGCAAAAATATTTTCTTGCAAAACAAAAGCATCTCCTCTTTGTCAGAGTGTGTTAAATTGTCTCCTCGCACACAAAGAGGAGACACTTACATCTCAACCATTAGATAAGATGCTTCAATCTGAGCTAAGTCGTTGCTACTATTAACAATTTCAAAATAAAAAAATACAAATAAAATAGACTATTTCAGCTAATCTATTATGTCATAAACTGGGAAACTTCATATTATGCACTACTTCTAGTGACACTCCCAAATGGATCCGCATCCTTCACCCACCATGAGGTAGGTAAGAGCGGATCATTATTATCCCTACTTGAAAGAGGGAGAAGCTAAGGCTGAGAAAGGAGAATTGACTTGTCTTAGGTCACACAGCCCGTCAGAGGCAGTGTTGGGAATAGGACCGAAGAGCCCTGATTTTCAAACAAACCATCGGATCTTGAATTTCAGACATTGAATGACCTGAATACTGTGCTCTCAGATGAGCTCCAGACCAACAACAGTGACAGTAATTATTCAGCAAGTATTTGAGGAGAACTGCAATGTTAGAGGGAATCATCAACTGCTCAGAGACAATTAATGCAGAGAAGCAGCAAAATTAATCAAAGATAGAACTGGTTCTGACTTATTTACTTGATCTTAAAAGAGAACAACAAGGACCTGAGTCTCCTCCCTGTCAACATCCCCCTGCTCAACCAATCAGGGTAGAGACGGAGGACGGGAGGCTGAGGGTTCTCACCAGAGAGCCCAAAGGATGGCCCAGGTCACCGGTGGGGATCACTGCCCGAGCACTATTTCAGTCCCACATTTTTGGGTGGACCTTCATAGTGGGAGCTGCAGAGGACTTCCCTGCAACACACACACACACACCTCCGTCCTGTTGTTGGGAAGGGAACAGGAGAAAGGACAAAAGAAGCAAGAGAAGAAGAGGAGGGAGGGATGGAGGAAGAGGTGAAACAAAAAGGACAAACCCTAATTGTCCCCAGCGATTCTAAGGGACAAAATCCCAGGTGCGCAATAAAATTCTGCCTCCTTAAGCTCGTGTTTTCCATGCCTAGAATTCACTTGTCACCAGATAGATCAGACTGAACAGGTTTCAAACCTCCAGGAGGCTCTTACCTTCTAAACAGGGACGGCTGTTTTCTAGTAAAATCACTACAAGGGAAGGAGGAAACTCGAAGAGGTTCCTCCTGGCGCTCACGTCCATGACCCCAAATAATCTCTCAGTCCTCAAAGAGAGACCTGGAGAAGGAAACGTGCTGAAGCAAAGCCACAGAGGTCTCTGAGGTTTCCCTGGCCCCTCGCCCCTGTCCTGCCTGGCTGATGTCAGCATCTCTCTGTGAGGTCACCACCTCCCCACCACCTTTGACCAATAGTCTGAGGTCCTGCAAAAGGCCTTTGTGATGTCACTGCCACACCCCTCCCTTGCTGGGCTAATGTCCTGCCCCTGGCCAGGCACTTTGGAGGTTTGAGCTACTCCCTGTGGATCACCCCACTCAAGGAGCGTTCGTTCTAGGCAGCAAGCCGGCTAGACAGGAAAACATCAGACGCTGCTCCCAATGCTACACTCAGTTTTTCAGAAATTAGTCGACTTCATGGTCAGAAGACACCATTAGAGCATCTAACCTGCATATCACAGGCCTCCTGCTATGACATAACAGCTACTTTGGGGGCAAACACATTCCAGAAAGGCATCTAGTCTTCATTAAATGACATCAGGAGATGGTGAATCCACCACTTTCCTTGGTAGCTTGCTCCTGTGGTGAATCATCCTCGCTGTTGACTATTGTGCCTCAGTTGTAATATGAATTTGTCTCTTTTCACTTTCCAGCCATTGGGTCTTGTTATGCCTTTCTCTGCTCCATTCAAGAGCCCGTAAATACCCAATCTTTTCTCTCCATTAAGGCCCTTCAACATTTCAATGAAATCACCTTTCAATCTTCTTTTGATAAGCTAAACAGGTTGAGCTCTTTCAATAGCTCACTGGAAGGCATTTTTCTCCAGCCCTCAGAACATTTGGTGGCTCTTTGCTGCCCTAGCTCCAATTTCACAACATCTTTTTCAAATGAGGATACCAGAACTGGAGGCAGTATAAAGGTTGTATAAAGGTAAAATTAAATAGGTTGCAGAGGAGTTTTTTTTAATTTCGGCTTTTGTTGCTAAAAATTTTGTCTCTCTGCGGTGAGAAAAAACACTCCCCGAATGCCAAAATTTGAGCCATGAAAAGCGGCAGTGTGAACAGCGCATCATAGGTGGAGCTGTGCTCCCGGTGACAAAGCTCCTAGCCCCTCATTGGAGGTAGTTTGGCTTTGTTGCCGGGGAAGCTCTCTCTCAGCGATAAGGACGGCCACACAGCGCACCTTACAATGGCATGGTTAGAGTGGCACAGCTGCACCATGGTAAGGTGCGCGGTGTAGACACAGCCTCAGAGCTGGGGAAAGCCGACAGGCACTGAGGAGCACAGGGTTCAGACAGAGACATCCGTTAGGAGAGGAACTATTCACAGGGATTCTCTATAGCCTAGTAAGGTGGAGAGGATGGAAGATGATAATGTACAGGTAGGTTCTGATGAGAAACAGTGAAATGAAAGAGTCTCCCTCAATTACATCATGTAATAGCAGACAGCTAAAATGGGACACATTTTAGAAGTGCTTAAATACAAACGCTAAACGTCTAAGTACTAAGACTGGTGAATTTGAGTGCCTGGTATTGAGTGACGATATTGATAGAATAGGCATCACAGAAACCCTTGCACTCCCTCCTGCACCCACATGGGGAGACTGACCTGTGTGCATGGAGCAGCTGGCATTGCTGCCCCCCACTCCTCCCTGGAACACTGCTCATTGTGGGCACCCCTAGGGGCTGTGGGATGTGGGGGGCAAGAAGTGAGATCATCCGAGCTCCCTGCATCCAGGTCACTTTCCTCAGCCGGGCTGCGTAGCGGGAGGGCAGAGAGCAGCAGCTTCTGATGCTCCCCCTCACAGCACAGCCCAAGTGGGAAAAGTGACCAGGACGCATGGAGCACATAGGGTTGCTCCTTATTCCCCTCAAACCTCTATGGACCCATGGAGGAGCATTGGGGCAGGGGAGAGCAGTGAGCACCTTTGCACTGCCACACGGTGCCCTTTGACCCCTGGAGCCCTGGGCGGCTATCGGGGGGCACCACCCCTAAGGCCGGCCAGGCTCCCCAGAACGAGCAGCAGAAAAACACAGAGACTGGCCACACACTGAGCAGTGGTAGCCTGGGACGGCTCGTAATGGAGGCTCAGGGGGGAGGGGCGTCATAACATTTTTTCCCAGATTTGGACCTTAGCGTCCAAAATATGGGTGTTAGCATGAAAACCTCCAAGCTTAGTTACCAGCTTGGACCTGGTAAAGCTGCCACCAGCCAGGGATTTATACAGTGCCTGGCTCGCTGTGGTCTCCCCAAAACCTTCCCCGGGGGACCCCCAGACTCAGATGCCTTGAGTCTCACAACAAAGGGGAATAAACCATTTCCCTTCCCCCTCCTCCCCTCCAGGTGTTCCCTCCCTGGGTTCCTGGAGAGATATACAGAAGCAAGCTCCGTGAATCTAAACAGAGGGACTCCCCCCCTCCCTGTTTCCAGTCCTGGAAATAGAAGTACCAAGATAGCTAATCTCTCTTCCCCCTTACCCAGAGGGTATGCAAAGTCAGGCTAGTAAATCTAACACAACGAGATTTTCCCCCTGACTTCTTCCTCCCCACCAATTCCCTGGTGAGCTGCAGACTCAATTCCCTGGAGTCCCCACTAAAGAAAAAATCCAACAGGTCTTAAAAGAAAGCTTTATATAAAAAGAAAGAAAAGGACATAAAATGGTCTCTCTGTATTAAGGTGACAAATACAGGGTTATTTGCTTAAAAGAAAAAAATGAATAAACAACCTTATCCAAAAAGAATACAGTTTAAAACATTCCAGCACTACACACATGTAAATACAAAAAAAAACAATATAAACTTATTGTCTTATTATCTTTGTACTTACAACTTGGAAACAGAAGATTAGAAAGGCAGGAGATAGAAAAAATCACTCTCATAGCCGAGACGCCACAGACACAAGACAAAGAACAAAGAACTCACACACAAACTTCCCTCCACCCAGATTTGAAAAAGTCTTGTTTCCTGATTGGTCCTCTGGTCAGGTGTTTTAGGTTACTGGTGTTACCCCTTTATAGGTAAAAGAACATTAACCCTTAGCTATCTGTTTATGACAAGGGGGCTCAGCCTCCCCAAACCTTGCACTGCCAAGGGGACAGTGGGGCCCATGATCAGGGGCCCTGGCCAAGTTAGGTCCCCCTGGAAAAGTCTCCCCTATGTCAGCCCCAGGGCTGGAGGAGCTCCCACTCCCTGCTACAGCCCGGGGGCTGCAGCAGGGGCACAGAGCTTCTCTGGTCTCAGGGCCACAGCGGGGCAGGGGTAAAGGAGTGATAGGGTGGGGCTGGTGGGGGAAGGGGTGGAACAGAAGTGACAGTGGATGGGGCCATGGGTGGAAGGGGGTAGAGCCACAGACAGAAGGTAGGGGCATGGTTCTGGTGCTGGGGCCCCCACACTTGTTCTCCCTTTCCCGGGGGTTTGGCATCACTAGCCCCGGCTTAGCGAGTAGGGTTCAGTGGTCCCCATAATGTGGGGTGCGACTCCTAGGGGGACACAGAGGAACATTCATGGGGGCACCTCAGGACCTGAGCCAGCCCACATAGAGGGCAGGGAGGGAGCACCACTCTGCCACAGCTCTTCCCCAACCCCACCCTCAGCCTGAGACTCTGGCTCCCAGCCCGGCGTCGACCCCTTTACCCCTGTCCGCACCCCTCACCCCAGCAAGCAACAGCCCCACTCCTCCCAGCCCCGGTTCTTGACCGTGGCTTCCGAGGGGCCACAGCCATGGCTAAGAGGGCACAATGTGAAATGTTTGGGGACCACTGGTTTAGGGTGACGTCCTCAATCACTTCTCTGCAGTCCAATAAAAGCTATTCCTCACTCACCTACCCCTCCATCAGGACGGACTAGGTATGTTCTGCTGCCCTTCACTCATACAGGAAGGAGAATAACATTTCATTCCACTCAATCCTAAAGTCATTTGTAACCCAAGACCATCCCAAACTGGTCATTTTGGGGAAGCGGCCCCATCATGCTGCATAGCTAGGCAGAGTAGGTGTGTCTATGCAAACACGGTCTGTTCCGGAAGTCTTTCCCCAGCTCCTCACTAGGTGAGAGAGGGGAGCTCATTCAGACCCTGCTTCGT